>NC_073350.2:33452500-33752500 GCF_027580225.2 Misgurnus anguillicaudatus | reverse complement strand
AACAACATAAATATATTATTAAAATGTATAAACTTTGGTTTTCAAATTCAAAATCCTAGCTTCATTACATTTACCAGCCCATCACAGCCAGTAACATTATAATCATAACTTACAGCAGTGGTCCCCAACCTTCATCAAACATGTGACCGAAAGAACATGTATATATACACCTGAGGGGTGGGGAGCTCAGATTGTAAACATTATAGATATTAATATTAAACATTTTACAAAATAGATCATTCACTTCATTTTGGCATTTGAAAAAATATTTTTATATCATATTTTTAGTGAAACATTTTATGCATCTTTATTTGACCTCTAAGCATATCAGATCCTTCGCCCCCCTGTAAACTTTCAAGTTGGGAACCACTATGTAAAAGTGTTGCAAATACAATATCAGAAGCATGACAGTGTATGGAGAACAATCATTCGGTCAAATGAATGGTAAACTTTACAAAAAAGCCAACACCCTGTTTATCCAATTTATCGTAAGGCCACAAACCTTTCTGCCTGAAGCCAATGCTTCTCTAATACAGTACTTGCTGATACAGTATTTTCAGTATTAAGAATATTAATAGCAAAGGCTTAAATAATAATTTGACACGTCACCATCCAAGTGAAAGTTTTGGATTGCCACACAAACAGATCCAGCTGTCGTTTGTGGTTTTGAATCATCATATTTGCTCCAAGGGTTACATCACAGTCACCTGTTTGCTTCCATGTCTTTCTTTTCAAAGACGATCTTACTAGAAAAGTAAACGGCCACCACGCTTAGCAAAGTGGCACAGGCCATGTATGTGGTTACGCTGTGAAAAAGCTGCACTATGGAGCCCAAGAAGAGAGATGGAACCACCTGAGATAGCATGTAAGCACTGTCCAGTAAGGCTATGTCTGTACCAATTCCTTTAAGGACAGGTGGTTTTGGGCATATGCTTACACAAACATGCAGATCAAGCGATTGTGAGGTTGATATATTGCACTGACAGGTTTTCGTGTTGGGCCCAGCAATGCAGCCGTTGGATCTTTTCTGCTTGGTCAAAAGCTGTACATCAGCTGATTTGATCAACACTGCACCATTCCCATGAGGTTTGTGTCTCTCACCGGGAAAAAACACCTGTGAAGAAGTGCAAATGCTGTAATAACATGGACCATTTTGATTTCTAAAGTATAGTTTAATTTTTACACGTGCACGAGAACCAACCCACCCAGCAAATTGGGCTAAAACAAGTCAAAATTTGGGCTTGCAGTGAAAGAGATGTCTATCTATAGCCCAAGAATATGCATACCTACTTTTAAAACGTGTAAAGAAAATGAAAGCAAACACTTTGCTTACATGACGGAATATCAAACATCTCCAAGTTATCTTGGCAAAAATGGCATGTTACCAAATTCAAGGTTGCATACGCGTACAGGATAGGCCAGAAGAGTCCTTACGAAAATTGACCATGGTTTTACTACAGTAAAAAAACATGGTTACTGTAGTAAAACCATGGTTACCACATAATAACATACGTTATGCTTTTAAAAACCATAGTTAAACCATGGTTAGTGTAGTAAAACCTAGTTTGCTGATAATAGTCAATAAAACACCATGGCTGCTAAACTTTTACTACAGTAAATCCATGGTTAATTTTTATAAGGAAAGTATTGCAATTTGTCGCAATGCGCATGCATCGAACGTCGTTTATGCATATGAACCAAACTATGTTTTGCAATGCGTAAAAACAAACTATACTTCTTAAAATTGGATACACAATGCAACCCTTACAAAAATTAACCATGTTTTTGTGGTAAAAGTGTAGTAACCATGGTTTTTTGGTGTATTGATTAGCAAAACCATGGTTTTACTATAGTAACCATGTTTAACTATGGTTTTTGATTAACATGGTTTTGTGGTAACCACGGATTTACTACAGTAACCATGTATTATTTTTGTTTTCTACCACGGGTCTGTTGAATGCTGCATTCTGATTGGCTGAGAAGTGTTCTATGGGTGTTGATTATTTTTCTGTAAACCGCACACCTAACTTTTCAAATGTCTTAAAAATAGGCACCAGAGCAATGTTTGTGGTAACCGTGGTATAAGCGGAATAATTGACTCCGGTCCTTTGAATTATGTAAGGAATAATTGACGACGGGCCATTGAATTATAAGAAAATAATGCACACCAAGGTGGGTAGGCGGCACGACGCGAAGCGGACATTGCTCTGGTGCCTATTTTTAAGACATTTGAAAAGTTAGGTGTGCGGTTTACAGAAAAATAATCAACAATAGAACACTTCTCAGCCAATCAGAATGCAGCATTCAACAGACCCGTGGTATAATTGAAAATAATGCACACCTGCTTCGCGTCGTGCCGCATTACCACCTTGGTGTGCATTATTTTCAAATAATTCAATGGCCCGTCGTCAATTATTCCTTACTTAAATGTAGTTAAACTAAAACATGGTTAATTTTCCCCTAACCATGGTTTTATTGTGGTGAAAGTGTAGTAACCATTTTTGGTGTATTGATTACTATCAGCAAAACCATGATTTTACTACACTAACCATGGTTTAACTGGTCAAAACCATGGTTATTTTGTGGTTACCATGGTTTTACTACTGTCACCATAGTTTTTTCATTTTAACTGTGGTAAAACCATGGTTAATTTTTGAAAGGGTCGTAAAGAAATACATGTCACAGTAAATGAGAATATTGGATGTTTAATATATACAGTATGTGAAGCAATATCAGTGAGATTTCACATGAGCCTATTCAGCATGAAATGACAAAAAAACAGAAATCAAGAAACTACTGTTGCATGTTGCATCACTCTTAAAAATAAAGATGCTTCACGATGCCAAAGAAGAAAATTTTTGGCTGAATAAAACACTGAAGAGTTTTTAAAAGTTTTAAAAAGTTTAAAAGTTTTTTTTAGATTGCAAAAATGTATGAAAGAAATGCGCCTTTGAGTGTAGTTCTTCTCTGGCATTCTGGCAACGTTTTTTGTAGCACCTTTATTTTTTAAGAGTGTATGCTAGATTAATGTTTTGCTATTTTTAAGTATTTGCACATTGTAAGCATGAATGAATTGCAGGTGCGTCCCCCTACCTGTGTATTGGAGTGGTAAAGACATGTTAGTGTGTATGGCAGTATCTGTAAGATACTAAAGGTGTATCCTGTAGCCGCAACCATGATGGTGACTAACACGACATTACGTGAGACGCTCATGACTGCTGAACTCACGGCCAGGATCATCATGCTGCTCATATACAGCTTTCTGTGGCCAACCCACAACACCAGAGGCTCCATAAGCACAGAGAAGATCACGGACGTCACACATTGTAGAAAAAGACCCAAGCTGGCCATTCGTACACCTGGAGAGATATAGAGACACCAGATGCTGCTGTTAACTTTAGGGATCAATATGATCGTGTGTATTGAATAATGCTTTATGACTTTTTATACAATCAGTTACTTAAGCTATATAGCTGTTCCTGTAGTTAATTTGGTAAAGAATTGTGCTAGCAACACTAAGGCACCGTATGTTGCATTGGATAAAATGATCTGACAAATGCATAAATGTAATTTTTTTATCATTATGTGTGTTTCCTGGGGATCGAAACGTCACCATCACCATTCACCCCGCACCTTCATCATAACGTATCCTTCCTGGGGAACCTGGAATATCACTGGGCACCCCGCCATACAATCCTTCCCCGACAAAATCTGTGTAGAACAGCATAACAGACATGAGGGCCATCCAACTGCACAGCTCTGCAACAAACAGTCTTGCAATGACTTTGGGCATGCGACTGCACAGCGAGTAAAGTTGTGGACCCACAGACAGGAGGCTGAAGATTATTCTGGGCAAGAGCAGGACTTTGGAAAACAATGCACGTGGACAACAGCAGGTCGTGGACTTTGCAATCCTCCTGGACACCTCGGCGTCTCCGACCTTTTCTCTACCCGTGTGTTCTTCAGATATGAACATTGTACCCATCAAGCAAATGAGGAAGATGACGGTCAGCACCAGGAAGATAAAAGATATCTGTCCACCCAGATAGACCACGGTATCCGAAGCGCTCCAGTCGACCGCAGGCAGCAGATATCCAACGCAGCCACCCAGGCTGAGCATGAGGGAATTGGAGGAAAAGGCCTTGCGGCTTTCTACTTCTCCAGGGAAGAGATCTGATATCAGAGCCTCCAACGGTGTGAAGCAGGCCTGGCCACAGAACTCCATCAGGCAGATAGCCAGGACCAACAGCGGGACCTCCAGCCAATGGAGGTCGTGTTTTGTAAATAGGCTTACGAGGGTGGACGTCTGAGGGATGATGAGGAGTCCGAGGAGGACACCCAAACACAACGGCCAGATGAACGGACGTCGCCGGCCATATTTACTTCTGAAGCCATCGCTTGCTGAACCAATCAAAGGAACAAAGATCAAGCCCAGCACGGGTCCCACACCTGAATAAAACATGAGATATTCAGCACCATAGACATAAAAAAAATCTTTTTAATTATTCATTTTATTTTGGTCACTTTTTTATTAATGGAAACTGGTGCTGATGTAGACTCTGTTTAAGCTTGCATACTTTGGTGTACTCATACAGTGTATTTAATATTATAATACAGACAATTACGACTCAATCTTTGAATTTAGTATTTGATGAATGTGATATACACATCAACATGCATTTTTTATCACTGTTAAGAGGAATAGGATGTGGATGTGTTGAACAGTGTCCATGTATACCTAAGCAAAAACTTGACCAACTTATAGTTACAATAAACATTTTTTACTGATTATTTTAATTTTGTTATTGCACTTTATTTTTTTAAGTTAAGTTTATGGATTTTATAGGTTAGAAAAAGTTAACTAATATTGTAACTCATTTCTGGCATGCCAGCATTTTTGTGATATTCACAAATATTTCAAAAAAACTAAAAAAAAAACTATATGTCTATAAACACACAAATATATAAATTAAAAGAACAGATCTGCTTACAAAAAAAGGGGAAAAACCCTTTTTTTAACCTATAAAATATGAAATTTTGAGCAAAAAGCTGAAAAAATGGCATTTTTGTAAGGTAATTTTTTTAGAGATATGATTGAAAATGAAGATCAAAACATACACAGAGTTTAAAATGTTGTTAAATTACTTTTTGCTTCAGTTTCTGGGTAAGTTTTCTGGCCATCTAGATAATAGCGGAATTACAGATTACCGTAAAACCTCGTCAGGAAAGCGTCATTTGCAGGAAATTTTCAACGTGATGCCCAGCCGATGCTTGACCAACGGCCACCGACGGAACCCGTTTAATCTCCTTATCCTTTACATCCCATATATATATATATATATATACAGAGTCAATAATATATATCTCCCAAGGGTTTTTTCCCTCCTAGGACTTTTTTCCCTTCTAGGCTTAAAAAAGTTGGGAGGTTTTCCTCCTAGGGGGTTTTTCAATCCTGGGGAGTCAGCCGACATTGGCTTAACTTAGCACCCTCTTCTATATGTTACATTATTAATACATTATACATTATTGTCGGTCGATTTTTCTGTTTTTCCCCTGCTTCTATTAATGTAAAACTGTAAAAATTAGAAACAATTACCAATTGTGAAAAGCGCTATATAAATAAAATTGAATTGAATTGAAAATATTTTATCTTAATTGAGAGATAACCCGTCAATGGTGGGAAAAGAATTAGAAACATGTTCAAAACACAAAATTTGAATTGATGTTTAACATTTGGGTTGACAATCAAATCTAAAACAAAAGTTCAATCTCCTGTTGATGAACTTACCCAGCACCATGGTCATGAAGCGTTCCTGCACCCCTGCTTCCAGCAGCATGGGTGGGATGTAGATCGTCCCAGCAGCCAAACATACTTCCAGACCACATGTTAAAGAATTAATCAAGAATAACTGTGTGATCCTGCCATGCATGTCCGTCCTGTCCTCTTTCACGCCTCCTTGGCCTTTTTTCTTTTCTGTTTATTCTGCAAAAACAAAAGAAGTTATTTAGCCATACCTAAATGCATTCATGCAAACAATGCTTGCTGTCAAAGGAAAACAATGTATGCACAATATGTATTGAAGGTACATCTTAAGTAGGCCTTTGTTATTTGAAAGGTAAATAAAAGGTATCACTTACTTTATGCATTCATGCGAGAAGTCAATAATAAAATACTTAGTAATGCATTACACCCAGAACAGTACAACCTGTCCTGGCAACAACCTTAACATTATTGCATTAAAGTTTTACCCTTAGCCAAATGTATTTCATACCATGCATACATACATATTTACATCATTCCACCTTCATTTTCATATTTACACACGGATGTAAGGATGACTTGAAATTCAAACACCATCAACCATAAAGCAGCAGAACAAGTGGAGCGTGCATGCGACTAGCGAATATTACACCCCTTTAGTAAACATAAAGCATCACATAGTCTGTTTGTTTTACACATATAGCATGATAATGATCTTAACACCCATACCATCTTTGTCTATACAGCCACCGTAAAATTAAAATAGGATCTGGGGATGGCTTTTACTGTATATCTGATCATGTCTGTTAGCTTTGAGTCCCAATGCAAGAGTCCCAATGAGAAAAATAACCTTCTCCAGTTTCACCTGCCATGACGATAATGATTGACATGAATGAAATGTGCGCAAAACCTTATTGTGCATAGACAGCAGATTATCAGTTACCATCTGCATGTTTGTCTAGGGCGTCATAGTTACTTTAATGCGACTTTCTACAGTTGTTTCTTTAATTGAAAATATATATTTTTTAATAATAGTTGCTATGATGTAAAGAAACAATGATATATTATTTACATTATGTTATTGTTTTTATATATAAGTATGTTTGTCAGTTTGTTGTAAGGTCTCTTATTTATGATGATTCAAATTAAATTATTATATTACAGTTATTTTTTTTTTGTAACACAACACGGTATAGATAAAAAGTTACCGTATTGCACTAATGAAATCAAATTAATCAATAATTAGAATTACATTTAACAAAATATATTGTGGATAGAAAATGTTATGATGATTAAAATATAAAATCATTATATTACAAAAAAAACTATTGTAATACAATACCATATAGAAGAAAATTGACTATATTATGATCATCATTTATATGTAACAAAATATATTGTGTGTTTGTATATATTGTGCATAGAAATAGTGTGAGGTCACACTTGAAAACTTTTTTTCCTGTGAACATGATTGTAGCGACGGCAGCAATTGTTAACTTCCCCTTTGGCACATTTCTTCAAAAATGACTGAGGCATATATTTAGATCACAAACAAATGCATTTGAATTTACGTCCATGACACTCTTTTATTTAGCTGTCAGTTTAAAGCTTTTGACAGTCTTAAGTATAACCTGAGGCGAACACAATAGTGCCGAAAAGCTTTACGACAGAGAAAGTTTCACCTGATACTATCTTTGACAGAAAACTTCACAAGGTTGTTTCAGCATCTGAAATAAAACACACAAAACATTCACTGTAAGAGATTTTATTTAGGTCTTTATTAATACCCCCCCAAACTGTTGTTAAAAATCTATTAAAATACTTTCTGTTCACATGTCAAGACCACAACAGCTATTCACAAACACTTATACTACTGAATATACACAGGGCATTTAATAACTAATATCAATAAATATTAGTTATATATCTAGCAAAAATGTATAATATTTTAGTTCCATAACACACAGGCACATCTATATATTAGAAACAGATTGAATACTTACATGGCAAACTCCTTTAAAAAGTCAAATCTCAATAGTTGTCTTCTGTGTATTCCTTTATTGATTCCCATGTGAGTGCGTGTACAACTATTGTGACATCAGATTGAGGAGTAGTTACAGGAACGTAAGAGGAAGTGGGAGGGATAAAATGAAAGCGCGCAGATGAATGAGAGAGTAACACACAGAAAATACTTGAACTTCAACATTCTTGAGATAATTACACGATTTTAACTAAATATGCTATTACCTAAGTTCACTGAAATAGGTTTGCCTTTCTTAAAGAGTATTTGCATTATGTAGACATATCATAACAAGTGCTGATCATATGATGGGCTACAAATCTATGATTTTTTGCTCATTGTTCAAATATTGAGTATGACTGATATTTATACGATGAAAATGAGCATTTCTTGTGTATAAATAAATATAGTAGAATAAAATGAAAGCTTTATTGGCGTATAAGTGTGTAATTGGGCATTTCAACAATGCACATAAAAAACATACAGACATAACAGGACTAGGACAACATAAATCTATTTAAAATGCACAGAAGATGGTGTAGTACAAAACACACAGAGCCGACCCATTTGGTTATGGGGCCCTATATGAGACCATGAAAATGGGCCCCACTGGTGTAAAAATTGTCATAGCACTGCAACTTGTCAAGTTAAATTAAAATAAACAAAAATGACAATTTATACGTTTTTATGAAGCGCAAGATATTAAAAAATTTTGTTATAGTGCAACAACTGTAGAACTAGTACTGTATGTATCAATACAAATATTATGGATATTAATATAGAATAATTCATATAGGGTGATATAGTATTCTGCATACTGTTTTTGAACCTTATTAGTTTTTGAAGTTTACTAGTAGGCTATTTACTAGTAATTTTTTAGCATATAAGAATTTTACAACCATTTACTAAAGTAAATGACATAGTATAATAGTCTTTTTTTTCATGTGGGTTAATTTATAAAAGGTAATGGACATTTTTCTTTAAATAAGCATACACATTAAACAATGTAAAGCAGGACATACATTTACTTTGAGGTTGCTTTTCTTCCTCTGCTTTTCTCTTTTCAATTCCAAAGGTACCGTTTTGATGCCATAGTTTGCCTAGGCTACGCCTACCACAGCAAGCTCACTGAAATAAATCTTGTTTTTTATTTTTATTGAAAGATGTAACATGAACAATATGGGCCCTATTTTAACGATCTAAACGCATTGTCTAAAGCGCACAGCGCAACGTCTAAATGGGCGTGTCCGAATCCACTTTTGCTAATTTAACGACGGGAAAAATGGTTTGTGTGCCGAGCGCATGGTCGAAAAGGGTTGGTGCTATTGTAATGGGAGTATTTTGGGCGTAACGTGCAGTAAACCAATGAGAGTCTCAGGTCTCATTCCTTTTAAAAGCAAGTTGCGCTGGCGCTATGTCGCTAGAAGATCCCCAGTTTAAGATTAATGTTAAATAATTGTGTGTTTTTTCACTTGTATTGAAAGTGTTATTTTTTTATTAAAACCTTTAAAACCCGTTTTCATTTAGTCATGGAAGTGAAAAAGCAGGCTTGTAATTGCTTTAAATGTATGGCTATCCAATATCATCAAAAAATAATTTACAACTATGTAAGAAAAGGTTTGTACTCTAAAAATACTTTATTTGTAACAAACAGGAGATAAAGAATTTACAAACGGCTCTGCACGTTTCAGTACTTTGGACAGCGTTTTTTTAGCAAAGAGTTTTTTTTTAAGCATTACTTAAAAATGTTTCTCATCTCACCATATCCGCAGGTACAGAGTCATCATATACAATAAATCCGTGAGGTAGCATTTAAAAAAAAAAAACATTTAAAAACAGATGCATTTGTTAAACAAAGCATTTATTTACTTACCAGGCTACAGGTGAAGCAGCTCTTTGCGCCTTAACGTCTCATAATTAGTCCTCATTTATGTCCAAGAGACTCAATAATAATCTTTTACATTCAATCCCTTAATCTTTCATATTTAAAAGCATTGTTGTGCTGCTGCGCATTCATGTACTTTGTGATAAGCAAACACGCTTTGTCCTCCCGTTTATAGGCGCATATTACTAATGCGCTCTTTAAATAACATAAAACACATTGCGCCATTGACTTTAGACTTTAGACCAGGTTTTTGTTGGTCAATGGCGTAGTCTATTTTATTTGCCTCAAAATAGCAACGCGACAACAATGCGCCTGAACACACCTCGTTTTCAGACCAGAACGCCCATGGGCGCAAAAGGGGACGCAAATGCATTTGCTATTTAAACAACGCGGCGCTAAACGTGAAAATTAGGGTGGAAACTAGCAAAAGACACTTGCGTCGCGCATTGCGCTGCATTGCGCCGCGTGTAAGATAGAGCCCTATGTTGTTATACGCTACTACATTACCCATAATTCTAAACGTTTTATTTTTTAAGCATGCGCAATGTGGCATGTTTGACACTCGCCTCTGCAAGTGCAGTCACGTCATTAACATTATGAAAATTAGCCCACTCTGCTCCTATTTTGTAATATTTTATGTCTCTTTATTTATACTGTTTTTTATTTTTTGTCACTTTTTGTCGATTGTTGTGTGTTTATCCTGCTATTAAATCCCTGTGGGTTTTTTTCACCTACCGTTTTTGTGATACCTGTTAATACAGTCCCTGTGCATGTAGCGCGTATTGCCTCTGTGATCGTGTCTATGCACTTTGTGTAATGACAAAATTAGTTTTAAGCTTGAAGGGCCCTCGTTAAAATATGTGTTTGGCGCGTCATGTAAACTTATGTGCATCATAGATCATGTCAAAATATGTGTTTGGTGCGTCATCATGTAAACTTATGTGCATCACACGTCATTTCAAAATATGTGTTCGGTGCGTAAATTTATGTGCATCACGCGTCATGTCAAAATATGTGTTCGGTGCGTCATCATGTAAACTTATGTGCATCACGAGTCATTTCAAAATATGTGTTCGGTGCGTCATGCAAACTTATTTGCATTACGTGTCATGTCAAAATATGTGTTATGCGCGTCATGTAAACTTATTTGCATCACGTGTCATGTCAAAATACGTGGCTGCTGCATATGCTTCAAAGGGGTTAATTATAAAAGAGATGCTCACATTTGCCAGATACTTATTTAATCTCATGCGTAATCAGAGTTTAGTCTTAAGTTAGTGTCTTGCGAGTATTTTGTGAATCTCTGTTATCATAAACCCTTTTGACGCGTGTGGAGCAGGCATTTTGACATGACAGATGATGCATGTAGGTTTACATGACGCAATGAACACATATTTTGACATGACGAGCAACACACATGACACCCTGATCACATTATTTTGAATTTGCGCCCCTCGGAAGTCATCGGCTGTCACTGCTTTTGACTCAGTGCTGGGTTGAAAAACAAGAGAGAAATATATTACACACAATATTAGTTTTTTCGAAAGAAATTAACACTTCTTTTAAATAAAAAGTGTAGGATATATAAATGTATAGTAAGTGTTATTTCAACAAGCAGGACGTAAAATCATTGGTGATGTAACAACATTTCTATCAACCAATCAGATTGTAATTTTAGTACTGGGTTGGGAGCTTTTATACCATTGTTTAAAAAAATATATATTTAATTTTAGATGTTACACTCAAAAAAATGCTGGGTTATTTTCAACCCAGCATTTGGTTAAAAATGGTTAAGCCCAGCCATTGGGTTAAAATAACCAAATTTTTTTATATTTGACCAACGCTGGGTTGAAAACAACCCAAAAAATTTTAATATGTAACATCTAAAATTAAATATATTTTTTTAAATAATAACCCAGCATTATTTAAAGTGTACAGAGCAGATTACACACAATTGACAAATTGATGGTGTGCAAAAGAAAAGAGAAATATATTGCTCCCAAAATTATAAAAAAAGAACACTTCTTTTACATAAAAACTGTAGGTTATGTAAGGAATAATTGACTACGGGCCGATGAATTATTAAAAAATAATGCACATCCAAGGTGGCAATGCAGCACGATGGGAAGTGGTTACACAGTGGGTGTGCAATATTTTAAAATAGTCAATTATTCCATTTATCCCATGGTTCCTTGGTATATGTTATTACAGTCATGACCTGAGGGTGCCTGCAACGTTTCGTCACAGCGCCACCTAGTGGTCACAAGATTCGAAAAATGCCTATTTTCGCTTATAACTACTTCAAACTTGAGTCTAAAATTATGAAGGTGGTCTTGTTAGATTCCTTGAGGCATGCCGAGTCAAAACGATACCAAACGGTTTTCGGTCAGCCATTTTGGGTGTCGGCCATTTTGAATTTTCTCATTAAGTTCAGTATTTTACAAACAGAATGGCGTATTGCTACGAAATTTGGCATGGTTCATCGGTGACATGTTCTGAGCGCACCTATAAATCTTTAGGATGGCGCCACCTAGTGGTCAGGATATGTAAAGAAATTGTTTAAAATCTTTATATCATTTGATTAAATTGCCACACTGACATAAGACTTCCTTCTATTGATTCCTTGGCTCACGCTGTGAGTCCGACTGTACCAAATATGTCTGAGTCAAACCTACTTCCTGTCGGCCATTTTGAATTATATTGAACACCTACTTTTTCGAATTCCTCCTAGAGCGCTCGTGTGATTGGCTTGATTTTTGGTATGCATCATCTAGAGACACTCCAGACAAAAAGTTATCAAAAGCTTTTCGGTAGACCTATCCGTTGTCGTATAACGCATCAAAGAATGCGAAGGCGAGCACGCCAAAATGTGTTTGAGCCTGTATCTTCGCAAAACTTTTGCGTATTGATTTGATACTTGGTATATGTCATAACAGTGATGACGTAAGGGTGCATGCACCGTTTCGTCACAGCGGCCCCTAGTGGTCATGAGATATAAATAATGTCTATTTTTGCTTATAACTACTGCAAACTTAAATGTAAAATTATGAGAGTAGTCTTGTTAGATTTCATGAGGGATGCCAAATCAAACGATACCAAATGGTTTTTGGTCGGCCATTTTGTGTGTCGGCTATTTCGAATTTTTTCTTTAAGTTCAAGTATTTCAGAAACGCAATTGCGTATTGTTATGAAACTTGGTATGGTTCATCAGCAACATGTGCTGAGAGGACTTGTAAACTTTTCGACGCCCCCTAGTGGTCAAGAGATTTGAAGCTATATCTCTGCATCTCTTTATCGTATTTACACCAAATTTGGTGGGTGTCATCACAATCAAGACCTGAGTCACAATTTATTGTTTGGTCAGTGCCCCCTAGTGGTCAAGTCATTTAAGGCTATATCTCCGTATGGCTTTATCGTATTTACACTAAATTTGGTATGAGTCATCACAGTCATGACCTGAGGCACCATCTATTGTTTTGGCACAGTGCCACCTAGTGGTCTCAAGATACAAAAAAATTGCTATTTTTTTCATAAAACTAATGCAAACTTGGATCTTAAATTATGACAGTCATCACGTATGAATAATTTTTTGCCATATTTGGCTTGACCCTGGTATTGCTGCTTGCAGCTATATTTAACTTTTGAATTGTTTGAAAATAATGCACACCCACTTAACGTTGTGCCGCATACGTGTACAAGCTAACATAAGCTCATAATCACACCAAAAAATTCTAGTGTTTTTTTAAGCTAGTGTTGGGTCAAAAAGGGACGAGCCCAGATTAGTTTAAATTACAACCCAAGGGGATGGGCTTGTCCCTTTTTAAAACAATGCTTGTTTCATAATAACCCAGTGTGATTATGAGGTGTGCTTTTTGACAGGAATGTTGTTCCAGGACTAACAAAAATGTTGACCCAAGAACACATCTTATGTGTCAAACAGTAATATATTTATAATATGCATTATATCAGTCCAGGTTTATCTCTCTATCAATCATAATATAGTTTATAAACATAGCACACGTAGTGGTTAGCCAAGAATTGCAAAAATGTTAATCGTTGACGACGTCACGTCCTACGCACGCACAGGTGGAGGATTTGCTCTGAAGGATTTCACACCTACATTTACAGCCAAGAATGATCACACTATAATAATGACTGATGGCACGCATTGTTTTAATACAGCTTGTTTTATACACGTGAAAACGTCTGTCATCTGTTCTTTTGATCACAAACCTGATGTTCCTGTTTGGTACAACAAATTCCAGGCAGGGCAATTAAAAGAGATCGACAGCATTGTTTTTCACTACATGCAAATGAACCAGGAGCTGCAAAATAGTTCAGTAAAGAGATAATTGGCTAATGTGAATTTTCAGCGCATCACAGATTTTGTGTGCGTGGGTCACACGTCACGTGACGTGAGGATGTTTTGGGTATCTTTTTTGACACTGTGGTGGATTACGGCAAAAAAATATTTTAAACTATTTTATAAAAACAAATTTAACAATGAAATAGTCAAGAGTTTAGAGTAAATGACTTTTCTTTGTCTTAGTCTGGCACCTGTAATCCAGTTCTGAATTTAGTTCATCACTGACACCATGTGGATGAAGTTTAGCACAACAACAGCTGCATACAAACGATGACGTCATGACGTCAAATATGGGTTTGAGTAATTAAAAGCGGAAACACTTATTCACACGAATAAAGACAAATATCAATATAAAATGTTGTCATTAAGGGTTTTGGAATAAATGTATTCCTACAAATTTTACATATGACTGCTTAGTGGCCCTGGGCATCATACTACCCTCCCCATCATTCATTTTTTGAAGTAAGACCTTCACCTTAGTAGTCTATGTCAAGAAAAAACAAACATGTACAATAATATGTTTTATAATTAATTTAAGGTAAAACGTTTATATGGTATAAATAGTGATCATAAGCTAATGTCAATAGAATTTCTTAGTCTGTGTAAAGTCCGATATTAAATATGTGTTCTGAATTTGTCACACCACAGAAAAATGTGTTAGTAACCACCCAGCCAAATTTGATGATTAAAAACGGCCACGTAAATAAAACGAGTTATCAAAATCTTGGAAAACGGGCAGAATTCTCTGTTCTCAAACGTTGGGGCGTGTCTGCTGTCAGCGACGAAACCACGCCCATGCGCGAACTGTATTATGGGCGGGGCTATGCTCGGTGGCTCCAGTGCGTCATCAAGTCACATATTCCTGAAATGTGGAGAAACTGTTTAACGCTATAACTCCACAATTTAGTAATACATAGGCCACATTCTTTGTAATGTGTTTCTTAACAAGAACTTTAAGGGTTAAATGGGAATTAACGGTGCCAAATAATGCATTAAAATAATCTGTTTAATTGTTTTCTGATATCTACATAAAAGGTTTGTGCACAAATATCCATAGACTCTGTTACATGTCCATTTACAACTCTAGGATTTGCATTTATAATGAAATGGTCTATTATTACCTTATTTAAAAGGGTCATAAATAATAATGATAAGCTCTGCTCTGATTGGCTGTTTCTCAGAGCAGCTCCTTCAGTAGCTCTGTGTGTGTGTGTGTGTAAACAGATCTTATGTTTGTGTTTTTTCAGTAAGGACATGCAAAACCTAACTATAATGTCAATAGTAGAACTTCATGCTAAATGCTAGCATATAGCGCTAACTCAGCAGTCACAACTTTATTTATAGCATTATTCTACTACACCTTTAATATTTTAAGTGATCAACATTAAATTATTTGTTTATAGTAAATACTAAAGAATATATTTGACAATTGTCTCCAGGAATCATTGCCTAACAAATGATGAAACATCAGCAACCAAAAAGTTAGTATTTTATATAACTAAATAAATATTAAATCTCCATGTATTTGGTGAGCAGCCTTGTAATAAGAAAGATAATGTGATTAAATTTAAAATATCTCCACATTTTATTAAATAAACTACCAGTGTTGAAATAAATATAAATTGAAACTCACTGCTAACATTTAAACTACGTAAAGTATTACTTGTGCACGATATCAATACAAGAGTAGTTCAAAAATGCAGTTCTTAAGAGTCAAATTAAAGACAGACGAACAGTAATGATTTGTCATTAAAATGAAGATACATTTTATTTCTTTTCTTAAAAAAACAAACCTTACAAAAAATCTGAGGAGGAAAAATGAAACAAAAAAAGCACACAAAAACATTCATACTTATTTTTTTGGACAGCTAGGTTAAAACCGAATTGAAACAGCACAAGTGTAAAATATTCAGAGATTCCTGGCAGAAAGGATCGAACAATGTCAAAATGTTACTATGCTCTGTAGACAGAAAGACCTTTGAAATGCATCATGGGATATACATCATACACATGTCTGTAACTCAAGACAAGCAGCAACAGAAATATACTATACGAGCAAACACACATAACGTATGAATGGTACAATTCTTCTTCATCACATCTCTGATCCAGGGCATAAAGAATAACAATATTTGACTCTTCAAGAGCTCCTATACAATCTCTGAACCAAACGAGTATGAAGCAAAGCCGGCATTGGTTTAGCTTAGCGGTGCTATATTATAATACAGGCTTTGTAAGGCAGCGACAGTGCACGAGACCTCAGATTCACATTTTACCGTACAATTAATCATGTTAAGGCCTGATCTCAACACGCTTACACTGCATGCCTCAGTTTGAGAGATGAAAGAATGAAATCTCAAGCTTTTGTATGAGATGATCTGGTGGATGAAGAAATAAAAATAAAACGCAAACAAACCCACAATACAGAAGTCGGAGCAAAATTAACGAAATTCATAAAAAGAATACTCTAGGTTACATATTGAGCTCTATGGACGCCACTTGTGGCATGCTGACAAAAATTTAATTTGTGCCTTAATGTTGAAAAACTAAAGTGTGTATGAATGTACATAACCATTAATGCATTTTTATCAACCGAGACGAAGTTATTTTGTGGTATCTGACAACATGCTAGAGATCGTCAATAGAGTTTAACCCAAAATATTCCTTTAAAGGGACAGTTCACCCCAAATGTAAATTCTGTCATCATTTATTTACCATCAAGTTGATTTAGAAAAATGTCTGTAACCAAACAGATCTGGGGCACCACTGACCTCCAAAGTAGGAAAAATAATACTATGGAAGTCAATAGTGCCCCAGATCTGCTTGGTTATAAACGACTTTCAAAATGGTTATAAATATTTTGGAAAAAATGTTTGTAACCGAACAGATCTGGGGCACCACTGACTCCCAAAGTAGGAAAAATAATACTATGGAAGTCAATAGTGCCCCAAATCTGCTTTTTCACTTTTTCAAAATGGTTATAAATATTTTGGAAAAAATGTTTGCAACCAAACAGATCTGGGGCACCATTGACCTCCATAGTAAAAAAAAAGAATACTATGGAAGTCAATGGTGCCCCAGATGCCTGGCCACAAACATTTTTCAAAATATATTCGTGTTCAGCAAATCAACCTAAGGGCGTGTAAATAATGACAAAATTTCGATTTTTGGGTGAACTATCCCTTTAAAATAGCAAATGCATAACATTACAGTTTAAACTACACGAATCGAGTGTTTATTTAAAAGGTACAATAAAAAACGTAATAGGGTGATAGGGTACCATGGTAAATGTAATTCTCAAAACATGAATGTTAGGTCTTACGATAACAGCCGCATTTCTCCATCTTAAGATCCACATGAACGAGAAGCCGGTAACGCACTTTGAATAAATACAAAACAACTTGAGTTCAGGTGAAACGGAAAACCCCGACCGATACAGAACAAATACTTTGAAACCGCAAGAACACACAGAAACTCATTCATAAAATACGATTTCTTGTGTGAATTGTTCGTAACGCTCACTCACTGAGCCTGAAAACACGAGTTGTGTGAAAGCCGTTCAATTCGTTCGTAGAGAAATCTTCATGCAACTCATCAAAAGAATTGAATGCCAGAATGAAACAGAACTGGAATAAATGCCAGCGCATGCAATTCATAAAACTATTTAATGGCGAAAAATTTAAGAAATGTGTTCTTATCGTGTTTCATTACCAAGATCCACCGTTAAGTAAATGGTCAAAATGACTTGCGGTTATTAATATTAGTAAACAAATCAATTAATTTCTTACATAACCAGACCCAATGCTTTTACAAACAATTCACACAAACATTTGTTCTGCTTCTGTTTGACTAATGAAGCCCGCTAACTGAATTTAGCACTACAGCGTGGAAACGAAGCTTTATACATGCCATGAAAACAAACACGTGAGCTTTTCCGGCGGTTTTCTGAGAATATCATCATGTTATTACCCTGGGCGAGCGCCAACCCTACTGGGGTTTTTCTTGAGATTATAGACCCATAAATAAACTGACTCGGACACATTTTACTCAATAATATATATATATGCTCACAAGTTCCAGGAAAATATCCTGAAAGGCTAAAAAAGGAAAATAAAAACCGTTCAAACCAATGAGCCAGGCCATAACAGACACGGGAGGGGAAAAAATCAAAATCAACCAGAATACAGCCAAAATGAAAAAAGAGTGTAAAGGGAAAGAGGAAAAAAGAGAAGAAGTTGTCGATAACATGGCTAGTCTTCCCCGGATGGAGCGTCCTCTTCCGAGCCGTCCTCTTCTTCATCTTCTTCCTCGTCTTCGGGGACTTCTTCCTTTGTCTTTTTGGTGGGAGGAGACTCTTTCTTCTCCACCTCATCTTCCTCTTCATCTTCGAGGGGGCTTTCGGGTTCCTCATCGTCTTTGGGCGATGATTTCTCCAGCGCTTTGGCTGCGCTGGGGCGACCTTTTCCCTTACCCTTCATGGGGCTGGGGTTCACTGAGGGAAACATGCAAGTGTGTTTAATTTTTCCATTTCAAATTTGCTTTTACAGAAAACAGACTGTAGATATAAACAGTACAGAAATAAAAGGCAGGGTTCCCACACCTTAGTTAACTTCAAATCCTTTCAAGGACTTTCCAGGTCCAATACCCTCAAATTCAAGGACTAAATGTGGGGACATGTTTTTAAGTGAGAGCTTCATTGTGTTACCTTTTAAGATACATTGTTACAGTTCCCTTTCGAGGGAACTCACACTGCGTCACTGCGGTGACACTTTGGGGACGCTTCCAGGGGTAAGTGTGTCTAAATGTGTATATCAAATTCAACAAATGGTGAGACTTAACGACAAAGACAGGGTGACGCGGGAGCCAGGAAGTATATCACTATCTTAAATATTGCCAAAGACGGTGTTACAGGGACGCAGGAAGTATGGCAAGGGAGACGCTGCGTCTCGTTCCCTTCTCAGGGTACAACAGTAACATACGTAACCCGAGACGTTTTCATGTGTCAAACAGAACTATGCAAAAAAGCATTTTTGTTATGAATCAACATTCGCATACAGAAGATATAAGCATTTAAAGTGAACAGTTTAGCACGTGTGCTTAAAAAGTCTAGAATTTTTATGATATTATCCTACACTACACAGGAAATAATATGGATTTTTTTCCCAGAAAACTTCTTGCATAAAATAGATTCAAGCACTTTCAATGACCTGTCTCTATATATGTATATTTTCAAAAACTTCCCAGGGCCTTAAATTATTTCCCCCAGATTCACAAACATTCAAGGATTTCAAGGACCCCTGGGAACCCTGAAGAATTCATAGATGACAGGAAGTTTATACTACTGTTATTATAAAGTCGAGCTGTATATCTTAAAAGAGACGATGGATACCTGTTGCCTTTAGCCGAGGTTTGGGAGATTTCTTATCCTTCCTCTCCACCCGTCTTCCACCTTTCGGCACCACTTTCTTGCCTTTCTTTTTGGAGTGGCCGTAGTCGCTGTCATCATCATCATCCACCATAAAATCTTCATCGCTGCCTGACTCTTCTGCAACAGAAGGAATAAAATTGGAAACGTAAACTAGACTGTAATAAAAAGTGGTTTTATTCACATTCACAGCACAAACCTGCGTGAGAAAACAAACCAGTTTCATACTTCATGGGTTGTTGAGGCCATTTTTGTTTTATATGTCTTAGTTTGGCCACAACTTTCTCTGCGTTTCAGCAAATGGAATGATTTTTTAGTGACAAATCGTATATTGACATATAATGCTTTGAAATTTTTCAAAAACTCAACAATATACTTACTACCCTTTCGGGTTGTTCGTGTACAAAAAAACCCACTAAATAAACGTCTGTAAAAATGTATCAGATGAATATTTTTTGCATAAATCTGTTAATCACCCTCAGTACTAATCAAAACTAGCAAATGCATACAAAATTTCCATGATTTTAACTCTTTAATTGCCAAGTTCATAAGTGGAGTCACTGATTTGATGACAAAAAAACACACAAAATGACTGGTTTTCAATATAAAAAGTGATTGTGGACTGCATTGTTTTTATCTTTTTCACAGTCTTGGGCTTGTCAAAGATTGGTAAAAACATTGGCTTTGATGCATTTTTAGTTTTTGGGCAGCATCAGTTTTCATTTTTTTTCTCCCTAATTAGTTGTTCATGTCTTTTTTCCCCATTGACTTCCATTATAACAACATTTTTTTGATGGCAAAGCCATGTTATCATGCATTCTTCATTGTCTTGATTGATGGCGGTTTTACCTTTTGCTAAGAGGTGAAATTTGTAATTTTTACTGTTGATCACCATGTGGCGCAATTAATGGGGATTGGGGCCACATGGTGATCAACCGTAAAAATTTTACCTCTTAGCAAAAGGAAAAACCACCAACAATCAAAAATGCATGATTATATGGTGGCATTGTTTTGCATTCAAAAAAAGTCGCTATAATGGAAGTCAATGGGGCAAAAAATAAAAAAACTGATCCTGCACAAAAACTAAAAATGCATCAAAGCCAATGTTTTACCAATCTTTGGCATGCCCAAGACTGTAAAAAAGGGAAAAAAACACTTTTCATATTGAAAATTTGTCAATTTGTGTGTTGTTTTTCCCCAAATCAGTGACAACCCTTATGAACTTGGCAATTAAAGAGTTAAAATCATTGAAATTTTGTAAACATTTGGTAGTTTTGATCAGTACCGAGTTGATTAATAGATTTATGCAAAAAAATTGGGAAAAATATTAATCTGAAATTTTTACAGCCGTTTAATTTAGTGGCTTTTTTTGTACACAAACAACCTGAAGGGGTAGTGAATTTAAACAACCCACAAGGGTTAAGGATTTAAACAAAACACTAAGTATGAGCAGAAGCAACAATGATTGTTTGCCTTAAAGTGTAAGTGATGATAAAATAAGAAAACTCACGATCCACAAACGCCTGTTCTTCATCCTCTTTCTCCTCATCCTCACTACCTCCATCGCCCAGAAGAATCTCTCTCTGTTTGGACACGGCCTTGGAGGCTGCCTGCCTCACCTGCCTCGGCTTCCTGCTCACCGCTTTGTCATCATCGCTATCATCTGCCGACCAAACACAGTACGTGTCAACAACATCATGAGCAGCCACTGAAGTGTCCAAAGTTTTATTTATTAAAATGAATAAATTACGGTAAAAGGCAAAAAATTGGATGATACACACACCAAGAGAGATTTAACCCAGTTTTTTTATTGTTCATGTCATGCCAGCTTTTTTTCTAGGAAAATATCAGGTTTTTAAGATTCAT
This sequence comes from Misgurnus anguillicaudatus, assembly GCF_027580225.2. Classification (NCBI taxonomy): domain Eukaryota; kingdom Metazoa; phylum Chordata; class Actinopteri; order Cypriniformes; family Cobitidae; genus Misgurnus; species Misgurnus anguillicaudatus. The sequence continues at coordinate 33,731,177 of NC_073350.2, read as the reverse complement.
GGGGTAAAATCTCATAAAAGATAGCTAGTTTGTCGCTTACCTCCACCTCGTTTCCTCTTCAAAGGTTTTTTGCCTGGTTTCTCAACCTTTGCCTTCTTTCCCTTTTTGGCCTTTTTATCATCGTAGTCACTTCCTCCATCTTCCTCCTCCTCTTCCTCTCCAAAGTCGTTCTCTTCATCGCTTCCCAAGTCATCTAACAAAACGACGTTACAGTTGAATCACTGTTCATGACTTGGTTCAAATTTAGACGGGATGCTAAAGAATACTTTACCTGCCGAATCATTTTTGGATTTGGAGAGTTTATCATCTGAATCCTCACTGTAAAACAACAGAGAATATGCACAATTGCAAGTTATCAGAAATGAAACGTTAGATTGATCTTTTCAAAGTACATCATCTTTGTAAGCCATATTTACTTCCTAGTTATAATTAACCACAGCTTATGTGGGTCATAGAGAAAGAAGGAATCTGAAAAAGGTTCAAGATCCCTGGAGAGGACACACAGGATAGATATTCACAAAAAACAAGATTTAGGCAAAGTGACATGTAATGCTTTAATGGTATTGTATTTCCTGTGTTATGGTTCATAAACGGACAATAAAGAGACACTTGCCTCTCCTCCTTTGAGTTCTTGGTCTTCTTGTGCTTGATTTCACGTGGAGGAGCTCGTATCTTCTTTACCGTCTCAGCACTTTTCACATATTCCTCATCTGAAGACAGAAATGAAAAAAAATTCAACTCTCAACATGACCGTCTAAAAATTAATAGTTGATCTGCATTAATATAACAGTGTAATTGGCGTGTTTCCATTGGGCGTATTTTCAATTTGAAATGTCAATTTGCGAAATTTAACAGGTAATGGAAATGCAGCTAATGTAATGGACAACAATTTACTCTAAAAGAGGATATAATTAGCAATGTAAGATTAAAATAATCACATTTCGGAGTAAAACATGACCTCAATCTATGTGCTTGGCGGTTTTCATGAGATTCGCCCAATAGTAAAAGTCCTAAAAAGTTTTTAATTTTGTATGTTGAAGTAATAAGTGTTTGTTTATTACCTGCATCATCAGATTCATTAAACTGAGAGTAATTCACCACCTTTCTGTTCCTGTAACAGAGACAAAACATTGTGACAACAGCTTCAAACTGCACATTTGTGACACATGAGTGCCCAAGTTTTAAAAGCTTAAAAGGACCATCAAAAGACATTCGGCATTTCTTCAAGATAATAAAAGCTTATTTAACATGTTTCACTTCATTATGTTTAATTGAATTAATAGTAAATGAAGGTTTCATTGATACCGCAGCTGTTTAATTTAAACACAATCTTGAGATGGCTATAGAGTCACAAGCTACTAAGAAATTTCATTCAAATTAATTACAGTATTTTAATCATCAATGAATCAAATAAACATCTGTTTGATGTCATTAGAAATAAATACTGAATCAAACATCAACCAAATATATATACCTCAATGTTAGTCATTTATATTCTTGGAAATTTACATATTTGTGTGATGCTTCAATCCTAAAACTCACAAATAAGAAATTTTGCAAAACCAATTTTGAACTAAACTTTTTTTAATTGTAAGGTTTAATTGTAAGGATTTATTTCTGGATTCACCGGGGTTGCCTAAAACATTGCATTCTTTTTAATTTTAAAGCAGAGATCAAATTATATATCAAAAGGCATGGATAGTAGGAACAGTGTGTCTCGTGGTTTCATAAAATGCTGCAGGTAGGATCAACTTTTATTTTAAATTATAGTAACATTGGTTTAAACTTTAAAGCCTTTAGTGTAACTATAAGAACTGCTATGAACTCTTACAAAAAAGATCAGTTGCAGTACTATAGTACAGTGATGTATTACCTTAATATACCATGTTATTAGGTAGTTACCATTAGCATAACTTACAAATACCCTAACAAAAACATGGCACTAGAAATACTGTAAAAAAAAACATATGGTAAAAATTAAGAACAATCATTTGCATAAATGATCAAAGTTATTTTATTTGTAAATCGAATGATAATATATAGATTGAGAATTTAGTTTTAAAGGTGCAGTGTGTAATTTTAAGAAGGATCTCTTGACAGAAATGCAAAATATACAAAACTATACTATTAGGGGTGTATAAAGACCTTACATTATGAACCGTTATGTGTTTATTAACATAGAACAAGACCTTTTTATCTACATACACCGAGGGTCCCCCCACATGGAAGTCACCACCCCGCGCCGCCACTTCTCCACAGAAGCCCTTAACGGACAAACCCTCTAACCAAATTGTCTCCGACGATGACATGTTTGTCCAGTGGCGGCTACCGTAGCTTTTCTATGTGTTTCAAAAGCGAGGGGTGAGCAGTTGACTTAGCCGTTGGTTGCAATTCGCAACCTCTCCGCTAAAATTTACACACTGCACCTTTAATAATAATAGTTTTAACATTAAATTAGGTGCAGTTAATCGTTTTTGATTTTCAATAACAAGTTTTGATTCAAACAATTACAAAAACAAGATAATAGGTAAAACAATAATTCTGCAATTAAAATATAAATTGCGTGCTGCTGGACCGTGTGTTTGTAGGGCACTTCGAAGGCAACATTGCTTAGACACATGTAGCCTATTGCGACACTTACTTCATAAAAGGTTAAATAAATGCAAGTCACAAAAATCGCAACGTTTTATTTTGTGCCTCCATATTTACTTGTGTAACAGTCTTTAAATATGGAAAACGTTGGAAGTGTTTGGTGGCTTCTAAATTCATCCATGTTTGGATCCTAAGGAATGAATGGGGCTAGGCTAAATGCTAACACATTCATGACGCACTGTACACAGATTAAGTGCACGCATCACAAAAAAATAGGTTTGTATTAATTTGTCTAAGTTGAAGTAAGAACATAGTAAAATATTGAAAAAGGTGGTGTTTTCCTTTAAAGGTGCAGTGTGTAAATTTTAGCGGCATCTAGTGATGAGGTTGCGAATTGCAACCAATGGCTCAGTCCACTGCTCACCTCTTGCTTTTGAAACATATAGAGAAGCTATGGTAGCCGCCACTGGACAAACATGTCATCGTTGGAGACAACTTAGTAAAAAAAGTTTGTCCGTTAAGGGCTTCTGTAGAAACATGGCTGCACAAAATGGCGGCTTCCATGTAAGGGGACCCTCTGTGTATGTAGATAAAAACGTCTCATTCCAAGGTAAAAAACACACAATGGCTCACCATAAAAGGTCTTTATACACCCCTGATAATGTAGTTTTTTTTTATATTATTTTGCATTTCTGTCAAGAGATCCTTCTAAAAATTACACACTGCACCTTTAAGTGCTTTAATTGGGTCCTCAGTGCTTCTATCAACCTAGAAAATGTCAAAAAGATACCAGTAACTTAGTTTTGGTTAACTAGTCTCTGCATGCAGGTGAAAAAATAGTTAATTAAAATTTGGATAATACCACCCCTTAAGTTGCACTATCCAACCATGGCACTGCCATTTAGTGCAGAGATCAGCTCATTTGCATTTTAAAGGACACACCCCAAAACAGCACATTTTTGCTGCCTCTGGGGACACCAAAGATTTATTTTACATCTTAAAAAAGTTGTGTGAAATGTCTCCTTTAAATTTTCTCTTGTCATCACGTCCCAAATATTACCATAGTAATGTAAATGTTAGTAAAATAATATAATAAAATAATAAAATCCTTAATTAACTACATTAATATGTAGGTGTAGAGATATCCTCAGTTCAAACATGGCCATAATTATTGTTATTTTAATTAGGCTAATTAATTTTTAACTTATTTTTAATAAATAAAAAAAAATCACAATTGTATCCCTTCGTAGTTAGCCATTCACGTTTATAAAAAATATTAATTTACAATTTTATCATTCATAATATTAGACGGTTATATTTTGATGGCATGTTTGGTTATTACCAATTTATCTCCGTACTGTTTAAGCTTAAGTAAAGTAACTATATAGTACTGTACGATGGTTACCATGGTGAATGTTCATAAGGGAAGCGCGCGCAACTATGTGTATGCATTACATCACTTTACATTCGATCTCTAGTCATTTCTGTAGCCATACCTAAATAAAGTAATAACAAATACAAATGTGTTATTTATACAATACATCGCAATCTACAATGAATTTGATGCAGAGAGTCAACATTTTAACGTAAATCTAAATGGGAGGCGTGGTCGCTCTCTGCTACCCCGCCCCTCTCCGACGTCATAGGCGTCGTGTGAATTTACCGCTATCAAAAAGGCCTTAAAACTCGATTCCACCCCCGAAAAATACCAACGGGCTGCTGTTGGTCATTTCGCAATCTTTTGTTTCTGCATCATCATAAAATGTGTTATGGAATTTGCGCACATATCTGCCCGACTGAAGGGGCATTACAGGGTGCAAAATCACTCGAATGGGCCAATGGACACCTCCAGCGTGGGGTTTTATTGCCCCCTCCTAAAGCATTTGGTGAGGATGAATGGGAAGCCATATTCTCACTGACTTAACGAGGAAACATATGAAGCCTTTTAGTCATTATCGCCCACAAATATAATGCGTAACATAGGTAGGTGATGAACGAGGAAGATCAGATAGCAAGATGCACAGTGTGCGCGTGCGACAAATATACATGCAAATAAAACAGACAAACATCGACCGTCCGCCGCCACTGGAAACGACAACAATGAGCAAAACGCATGCACGACAACGCAAAAAATTATAAAAAAATAAATTGTGTCCCAAACCTAAGCATGCCAGGCACATGCGTGCAACCTAGATAGTCAGTATGCAAGCGAAGCGGCCATCTAGCAGGACGAATGTAAACCCACGTACCTCACTGGTCTTGCCATTTTGCAGGAATACTGTAGAGGTTAAAATTGAAAAAGAGCAAAAGAAAGCAGGGAAAATGCAAACAAAACGTGATCTTTTAAAAGCCAAGGGGCCCAAAAGGTGACGTCGCGAAACCAACGCCCTTTCCCTGTGGAGAAAATTAAACAATGCTGGGAATATCCCTGCTCTACGAAGGTATTTAGTTTAAATTTTACCTTCGGCTACTCAAAATGGTGAATAAAACAAACTGAAACTGCAGCCCTTGCGCAACCTAACGATTGGGCTTTGGGCGGGCATTTGGCTTAAAACTCCGCCCACTCTGCCGTCCTAGAAAAAAGGATTTGCCCAGAGAGGTTCCCTATTGGTCAGTTTGAAAGATTATTTGGTTCGCGATTGGCCATCATGGCTGTACATCAAATCTTGCGCGTCCAAACCGTTTACCCTCCCCCTTCGTTTGCGGATAGGTTGAACAGCATGCCTCCGAATCAGAAACAAAAAGAGGCCCAAACGACATCTAAGATGTCCCAGTTTAACTACAAAATAAGTTTTTGTTGTTGTTTCTTTTGAACATAAGTTTATATAATCATACATGTTGTTTATATTAACGATCGCATAGGTACGGAGGCTTGAGAGCATCAAAAGCATTGATTTTACCACGATATACACACTGCAATGTGACCAAACTTGCTAGGTACTAATGTAACGTTGAACATAATTTTATTTGAAGATAACAGTCCATTATTAATATTATTTAATAAGATTCTTATTTATACATTGTTTGTGTTTTATGTTATTCATTTAAATTAAAATAACCATTATTATTATTATTTTCATGGAAAATAATGTGCACAGCAATGGAGTCTCCCTGATATTTAGTAAGTACAAGAAGATGGAAGACACTTTGTATTAAAGACACGTTCAAGGCAGTGTATGTGTTTAAAACACTGTCAGTTTCTTAATTTGTAAGTTAACATTATATGCAGTGACTGTTTTTCTTTTGCTTTCTTCGTCTTTGTAGGCTACATAAAGGACATTTCTTATTCCTTCAGCCCCTGGTTGCAGACTCTGGAATCCTCTCTGCTCAGCAGTTATTGAAGTGAGGAGAAGGTACATCTCCATGGCAACCAGGTAAGGTTCTCATCCATTCATTCTTTATTTATTTATTTGCCCATCCATCAGTGTTTGCATTTGTTTAACCTTCTATAATCTCCCAAAACATTACCGTATGAGTTTCTGGAGATGCGGCGTGTTTGCATTATGGGGCAGTAATATCATACCAATATCATTGGTTTATATGGAAGCATGTCATCTGTTGCCACAGCAACCACTTACTATTCTCCCTGGAGTGCACATAGAAATCACATGTTAAATTCACATACAAAATGCTGACGCAAAAGTAGGACACATGCAACGAAATTGCACTCATACCAGACAGGTGTGCAGGCCAAATGCACAGATTGCATTGTTATTGATCACAAGTAATAAACAAGGTGTAAACTGCAATAAAAAAACCCTCAGTAACACAAAAGACACATGAAAAAATACAAGTATACTTTAGTATTTACTAGTGAATTGTCGTATGCTGTAGTATGTTATTGCAATTAATTGCATTCTGTAGTATTAACTATATACATTGATAAATTACCGTAAATACTGTAGTCAGGAAATTTTACTAAAGTTTGCTATTGTAAATACTAAAGTATACCACAGTACGTTTGCATGTGAGTTTTTTTATTAGTATTAGTTCATTTTATTAGTTATGCGACAAAACAATTACATCATTAATTTTGACTAGTTATGCCTATCTATGCTCCACAGAGGTAGAGCACTGAGTTAGCAGTGCTGAATGTCATGCGTTCGAACCCAGAAATAACGCACATATTGAAAAATTATTTTATAAAATGTACACTGCAAAAAATGATTTTCAAGAAAAAAAATTCTTAGTATTTAAAAATTCTTAAATTAAGATGCTTTTTCTTGATGAGCAAAACGACCCAAGAAAATAAGTCTAGTTTTTGGACCAAGGATATCAAATTTAAGTGATTTTGTGCATAAAACAAGCAAAAAAATCTGGCAATGGGGTAAGAAAAAGCACTAAATTCAAGAAAATTCAAGACAAATTTGCTTACCCCATTGGCAGATTTTTTTTGCTTGTTTTTTTATTTTTTTTATATTTTTACTGAAAATAAGACAAAAATACTAAGAAAATGTTTTCTTGAAATTTTTTTTTTGCAGTGTATATTTTGTAATGCACTGCAAGTTGCTGTAGAATAAAGTGTCTGCCAACTGTGTAAATGATTATTTTCTAAAAAGAGTTTAATGTTGAACAAAAATATATATTTAATTTAAAGTGACCTAATTCAACTTATTTATCCTGTATTCTCAAAAATATCCTCTGTTTAATTCTGTTGTACTGCTCTTTAGCATGTAAATGTGTCCTTTTACGATGCTTTAAAACTGATTAAATGTCCAGAGTAAAAATGTTGACATCCTCAGCATATAGGAAAAATCTTTTTCATTACAATCCACGTAGAAATGTTCAAGTCTTCTATGCAAGGACAATAAATACACACAAGAGGGCAGTATGACACTTTTAATCCACATCATTAAGCTAATTTTGTATAACATGTGTTTCATAATGGAAGAGGCAATTCTGTGCATACAGAGCTCACTGTGATCCTTTTGAGATTTTGCAATACAGTGACCCCAAAAAGTACTTAAACACTTTAAAATGTATGAATGACATTGCTCCAGATCATCTTAATCCTGGTGACCCACAGTATACTGCACATTTTGTCGGTGTCCCGTATCTGAGACATCCACTTCAATTTATGCATGTCCCTACTAACAATACGTTTGAATCACAATACTTACTTTGTGTACATAAAACACTTTGTGTTATGTGAGAAAGACTTATAAAATGTGCAGTCTAGAATTTCAAGTGACATCTATTTTAAAATAAATCAAAAGGACAATTTTTAAACAAAACATTTTGCGTAATGTATGAGGAGCTCAGATGCAAAAGCAGCTAAACGCCACCTCCATAACAATGAGACAAAGAATGCTCTTGGCACATATTATACATACTTTCACTTTAAATCTGCTTAATCCCGGCCTCAGGCCATTCAGAAATATCGGTTTGTTGGTAAAACCCATTAAGAGTCTGATAAAAAAAGCTTATTTACAACACTGTAAACATTTTCTGTAGTTATGCAACTGTAGATTTAAATTTTGTTTATGTTATTAAATTAAATTTTTTTCCCTTCAGATTTGGTTTCCCAGAATGCTTTGCATGAGGCTGTTATTTTAGTTTTATTCTGTAAAGACAAAGACTTATGTTAATGTGTAATGTTCATTCAACTTTGAACAAACTGTTGTCAGTAAAAACATCAATTTATATCTACAGTAAGTTACTGGACATCATACAGCTGCCAGTAATACTGTAATTTCTACAGTGAAAAAATGTCAGATGCACTTAAAGGGTTTGGTATTTGTTTGACATTTATAACCTCTATAATTTAATCTCCAGGTAGGCCTCGATATACACTTTCATTATTTTTCTTATAAAAATTATCATTTTGAAGATTTAATTACTTAAAGATTTTATCTTATGTGTGGAAGTAAGATACAGTTTTTACCTTCATTACCATTTAAGGATTCTTTATACCATTCTCTTCAAAAGCATTAGCATTGAATATATTTCTGCATTAAAATGCCCTCTGGCTGATTGAAATGTTTCACAGTGAAATGTCTTTGTACTAATTTAAATAAGTTGCTATGGGGGGTGTTGAAGCTCTGCAGTCCCTAATTTTTTTTAGCCATTTCTTCTTGTTAGTTTTAAAGACCCACTGCGAGCTTTGGAGTTTGCTGCAGATAAAAAAAAGTTGCTTTGTGTAAATGTTGGAGAATGTTTTTAGGAAGGACCATGAAATCCAGTTTCTTTCAAGATTAAAGAAAAAGCAAATAAATTATAAATTTTTAGAAGCTTAGTACGATTTGCTATTCAAATACCACATCGTTGATCATTTATGCTCAATCCACAAAAACACGTTTGTGTATTCGTAAGATTAATTTGAAATATTAGACATGTGATATATCTGTCGGAAATCTGTGTAAGGGTCATAATTCACCACTAAAGCACAGGAAAGAAAGAAATTACATTTTGCTTGAAGAAAATGAAGCCTATTTTTAGGATCATTAATTTTTGCATGTTTTCGTGACAGTTAAACACCTCCAGCTCCACCCTCCTAATGTTTCTCATTACCAGAAACCAAAAACAAAAATGCCTTTATTCTTAAAGTGAAAGTTTCCAGAAGTATGTTTAATGCAATGCAACATAAAAGTAATGACAATCTAATGAGAATCACCATGGAGAATAATTCGATTTGCAAATCACCTTCAAAATAAAATGTATAGGTCATTATGGGAATCTGGGTTTGGGAGCAAAGTTTGCATCACAATGCAAAAAATCTGCTCCCAAAAATAGACTTGCACGATATGCTTTTTACACGGCTGTTCATGGCATTGTTGCAAATTCTTTATTTAGTGTCAAACTCCTGCTCTTATATTTTTTGTCTTCAATGTAAGATGGAAAGGCATGTCTTTAATATGACGCCTGTTATTTATCATATTAATTGACTAAATGCCTAAAAGTCAAACAAAGATTATATTTTTTAATAGATTATAATCCATTCATACAGTGCAAAAAAATGTCTACTTAGTATGTTTGTCTTGTTTTTTACAAATATCTAAACATTCTTAAATCAAGATGCATTTTCTTGATGAGCAAATAATAGTTTTTAAACAAAAAATATACAATTAAAAAAATCTGCCAATGTGGTAAAACAAGTCTTCTTTAATTTTTCTTGAATTAAGTCTTTAAGAAAAAGTAAACTTTTTCAAGATTTTTTTCTTTTTGCTTGTTTTAAGATCAGATTTACTTAAATTTGATATTTAGTCTAAAAACTATAGACTTATTTTCTCAGGTCATTTTGCTCATCAAGAAAATACATTTTGATTATTTGATAACTTTACTGAAAACGAGACAAAAATACTTAACAAAAAGTCAGTGTGTAGACTATAAAATTTGCAATAATACCATATTCTATGTAAATGTTTTTAAAATGGTCCCATTTTCTGTTTTTTTTCTTCATATTTTGAACTTGATGTAATATTTAAGAAAACTTGTTTTCTTAGCTCTCTTAATTAGACATAATGAGATTCATCATTGAAAGAAGTAATGTGATATACATCAAAAAACTATTTACCGACATTATTACTGTTTCCCGCTGTCCTCTCGCTGTGTCTGCTCTCATTTTTCTGCAGGGTTCCTGTCTAAGACGAGTCTGCCTAAGATTGTAAATAAGTATGCTCTCAAATTCCCCCAGACTGAGTTCTCGCGCGTGTTTGTGTGTAAAGCGGCTACAGTGAGCTAAAATCTATTTGAATAAACCACCCGCGGCATTGACTGAAGTGTGATATCAAAGATTCGGTTATGGGACACCATTGCATCTGGATTTCAGTCTGTTTGAGGATAGAGAAACTGGCCAAAACCTTCCCAAACTGGGAGGTTTTTAAAACACCTGCTAATAACCTGCACTCACATGTTTACCTGCTAAATAACACGACATCATCTTTTTTTTATAAAATCTTTGCTTATAGAGCAAAACTTTCCAAACTGTAAGAAGTCTTACTTATTGATATCCATTTACATTTTTGCATTTTGCAGACACTTTAATTCAGTGCATTGCAAGTATGAATTTTTTTAATCACGTTCAAACCCGTTACCTTTTGCGCTGCTAACGCAAAAACTGAGCTATATACAGGAGCACATATTTACTACATTGAACTGGCAACAAGCAAAAAACTATGCCAATAAGCTAAGAAAAAAAATCTTGAACCTTTTTCTTAAACTATTAATTCAAGAAAAATTCAAGAAACCCCATTGGCAGATTTTTTGGATTGTTTTAAGCATAAATTCACTTAAATTGTATATTTTTTTGTCTAAAGACTAGACTTATTTTTGTTTAGGCCATTCTGCTTAATAATAAATTACATATTGTTTTAAGAATTTTTAAGCACAAGAAAAAATACTTAGTAAGAAAGGCATTTTTTGCAGTGTACTGCAATTTTCAAAATTATTAAAAAAAAAAAAAATCTTAGTATTTTTGTCTTGTTTTCAGTAAAAATATCTAAAAATTCTTAAATTAAGATGCTTTTTCTTGATGGCAAAATGACCTAAGAAAATAAATTTTTAGACCATAAATATCAAATTTAAGTGATTTTGCATAAAACAAGCAAAAAATTCTGCCAATGGGGTATTTTTCTTGAAATAAGTGTTTAAGAAAAATGTTTAAGATTTTTTTGCTTACCCCATTGGCAGATTTTTTTGCTTGTTTTAAGCACAAATTCACTTACATTTTATATTCTAGACTTATTTTCTTAGGTCATTTTGCTCATCAAGAAAATGCATTTTGATTTAAAACATTTTAAATATTTCTACTGAAAACAAGACAAAAATACTAAGTAAGAAAGTCATTTTTTTGCAGTGCATTTACTTGCCCTCATGTCATAACAAAAAGAAATCCTGCAAATGTTTTCATTCAGATTTCTCAAACTGTTTAATCCAAAGAGATTTAAAGTGTGCAAGGTCTACATTTTATCAGCATGCGTGTTTCTTGGGAATCAAACCCATAACCTTTGCGCTTGAGCTACATGAATATCTTCCTACTGTTGAATGTTTCATACAGCACACAGTGACCAGGGACTTGTCAAGCTTTAAAAATGACATATAGCAAGCGTAAGAGCAGTCTATATGGAAAACGCTTTATAATTCTTTCTGAAATATCAAGTTTTGGGAACATATCAGTATTTTTCCCAGTAGGATATGGGATAAGACAATACGTCTATATGGGTATGGTCTGATATGACCCTCATTCTTTGCCACAGAAGCTTTGCCAGCAATATACACTGAGGTCAGACGTAAGTTTTCCAACCCATATACATATTGTGCATATGAGGCTTTGACTTGCATGTAAACATTTATTTAAAGGGGGGGGGGTAACGCTATTTAACTCTTTCGCTGCCATTGACAAGATATCTCGTCAATCAAGAGAAAACGCTTCCCTGCCAATGACGAGTATTTCCGTCTTTCCGCAATATCGCTATTATCCACCAGGTAACTTTTTAAACCCGGAAGTGGCAAGCGGCTGCATGTCCATGTCTGTTTTAAAGATCGCTCTGAATGGGATCTCTATGAAAAGTCTGTCACAAAAATGGAATTATCTCTGCTTTTTGCTCAAAATGTGGTGTTTTTGCAGAAACCTACTCATATTCAAGAGCTGATTATAAAAGAAGTACTGAAGGTAGGATGAAAAGCTTTTTTTGTTTGAAAGCAGAGGGTCTGTTCTTTCATTTGGTATATTGTATATTTATATATTTAAACTTTTGTGAAAATCATGAAAAACGCTGGCTGGCAACTTTTTAAAAAAATGCTGGCGGCGAAAGAGTTAATGCACTCCGACTTATTAACACAACTTAAGAGTTGGTTTTCTTATGCTAGGCAATGTGTCAAAAAAGCAGTTAGATGTGTGACAGACAATTTCTGTGCCGAATGCACTTCGCCAGGTTTTTGGAAAGTTTTTTTTTTAACATGGGCACGTTACTTTCTTATTTTTGTCTTGTTTTCAGTAGAAATATCTAAAAATTCTTAAATGAAGATGCTTTTTCTCAATGAGCAAAATGACCTAAGAAAATAAGTCTAGTTTATAGACAAAAAATATACAATTTAAGTGAATTTGTGCTTAAAACAAGCAAAAATTTCTGCCAATGGGGTAAGAAAAAAGTTTTTTTTTCTTAAACACTTAATTCAAGCAAAATGTTCACCCCCACTTAAGCCTGATTAGTTTATCTGGGGTAGCAGCCGCATTTGCGTGTGTTTGTTTAACCCTGAATTTCATTGAAAGGTCGCAGTAAAGGGGGTCACGCACCAGATGAGAAGAACCGCGCTGCCATGAATCTAAAAGCAGAACACATTATTTCCTGTGAATGTACGCACACCGGCGGCGCTTGGCGATGTCTGTCCGCTGTGACTCTGGATACTTCTCAAATCCCTGTTCTGCCACAAAGCGCCACTTACATTAAAGGTATAGCGGAGGTTTTTCTCGAATTTTCGAAAATAACCGCCTTCTTCACTTTTTAAAAAAATGCAATTGCACAACACTCCTGATTGACAACTAGGAGGACCAATAGTCTTGATGATCCACCCGGAAACAGAAAATCCTCCGCAATACCTTTAAATAACATCAGTAAGCGATTAACATTGGCTGCTATTGTATATTTTGCATTTTGAAGTAGATGCTATCTGACTAGCTCCCACTATTTATTGTGCACTTCCAGTGTACCATACCTCCGAGTGTCCTAGACGCGACACGTCCCTGCGCTTCTCGTCCAATGTGCGACCCCCCCTTAAAGGGACTGTAAGTAGGATTTTAAGTGATTTATTAATCAAAATCAATGTCCTCGTTGGTGTCAAATGACCTCTGCCAGAGATCTGTCTTTTCTTTGTAAACTTAAAATTTCTTCTCTTTATTTACATTGAATGGATAAGTCCAAGGAGGCTTCCATGTCGTTCCGCCGTATTGATAAACTATTATAGCAGAGAGGGACAAACCTACCAACACGTTTCCACAACGTGTTTTCATTCAGAACACGTGAACTAGCTGAAACGGACAAGGAGATCAGTGAGTACATAACGCCTACCGTAGTTGCAACACGCATTTGGAAAGGCGAGGCGCTAGAGAGCACTATTCTTTTGAATGCAAAATACAATTTCACCACTAGATGGGGTAAATCCTACTTATTGCCCCTTCAAGACTGTGTCTCTGTGAAATTGGCATGTAAGTGCATATAATGTAAATGACACGAACATGTAGTGAATCATAACTTATCCAGTGTTGCTTGTTCGTGACTCGCTCCTCCCGCTGGACGCCTCCGGGATCTCACACTTTTCCGGAAGCAATCTCTGGAGCTGATCTGTCTTTTATAAATCTGATATGTAGAGATATGAAGAATGTAATACTACTCTATAGGTACTCAAGTTTAACATGAAATTACCAGAAACAGCATGTTTACTGGGATTCTTCCCCAAAATTTAGTTCAGTATCGCCCAGCCATATCCTGGAGCCATTCTATAGCTTTATGTGAGGAAACACTAAAATGTAAGTCATCATTTGCTGAAAATCCTTTCATTCTCATTTGCTTCTCCAAGCACGTATTTAAGTTGACACAGACAAAGTAAGACGCTCAATGACGTCGAATGCCATGCATTCATTTGTTTTCTGACTCTTTTAAATGTGAGCAAATACAGAAAGAATTTTAAATTTTTCTTTAAGCGAGTTAAAACCCCGGGGACCATGCCAATTTGTAATGACATGACCTATTCCCAACTTAACAGACTATCCAGAGGACATACATTTTAAGGTTTCCCAGTGCACAGAATGGAAATCACATGATTATGAACCATTCCCTTGACAAAGCAAATGAGCGGCAGATATGTTCATGAAAGTAAACAGAGATGGTGAATCTTCTCATAAGACACACATGTTTGATGTTCCCCATTCAAATCGCTAATGTGACATGTCAGCTTTGGGCATGACGTGTGTTTGCTCTCACACAGTACTTAGCAGGTCATTCAGAACTTATCCAAAAGCTTGCGTGATGCCGTACATGTGACCCGCTGATAAATTTTTAAAATCTAGCTTGTTTTTTCCCATCCTCAGTGGTGCAGACACGTTGAAAAGCTGTCGTCTCTTCTGGTGTCTGCAGAGGAGGATCAAAGCAAAACTCGCAGCCAGAGAGAGAGAGAGATTTTGGGGTGAACTAGAGGACGCCGTCTTTGTAGCAAACCAGGGTAACCCAGTTGCCGCTGCATTGAAGGCAGTATATTTCTCTGTAAACATATTCAATTAAGACATCAAACTTCAAACCGTACGATGAAAAAGAATGTCAATGAGAGAAAAGAGGGTTTGGGGTCATACTGAGCGCTTCTGCGTCTGTTCTCGGATTCAAAAGCAGACTTCTTTTGATGAAATAATCATCGCTTGGTAGAAGTGCAAGTTGTGGTCGAGACGCGCACGGAGATGCAGCTGAAATTTAATGAGTTGGGGAAAAGTGCTGACATTTTTGAGACCTCTAGAAAACATGGGGTGCTCATGCTGTGATCTGCATTTACAGCATCCTTTTTGTTTCAAACACAAAATAATCTTTAGTGCACGACCAATGCAATGCCTGTATTAGCAGAATGACACCCATGTGCTAATTACGGATGAAAAACTGGTACGCATAAAGGGTGACAAAGATCAATTATTGCACTGTTCTCAAAACAGTTTACATCAGCACGGGTTTCTGCACTAGACGCCGTGCTAGCCTACGGCCGAGTACGAACGAAACTCACTGCAACACTTGCTCGCCCTCCCCACATCTCTCTCTCTCTTTCTGTCCGCTAGAGAATGATAGAGATGTTTGCTGTTTGACATAATAGTATTTGACATCTTAGTTCTCTGAAAGATGAGCGAGATGAAGTGTGTCATTGCAGTCTGCAACACAAGAGGTCGCTGTAGAGTCTGCCTTTAAGGATGAATGTGATGGGAAACATATAAGACTGCGTTTCCCTGCACTGCTACTCGAGGTTTGCCATCAACAGCGTATGCGATCCATTCAAAGACAATTACAAATGCAGCATGCATTTACTTACTGGTTATTCTTATAGGTGAAGTGGGGATTTTAATGGTAATATTTTTCTCCCATTCCAGTATATTGTAATCATTTGTGATCCATCCTTAGGGTGATTTTCAAACATTTTTAGTGGTGTGAATTTCTATTCATTGTACATACAGATGAGTATGAAGTAGACCTCAGCCATACAATGTATTTTTGTGCAATAGTCATTGAATCTTTACTGATCTTTATTGGCTATATTTTTATTTATGCATGTTGCAGACATTTTTATCCAAAATGACTTGCAGTGCATTGCAAGCTATACAGTTTTTATCAGTATGTGGGTTCAAACCCATGATCTTTTGCACCACTAACACAATGCTCTACCATTGAGCCATACATGAGCCCTAAATAGGGTTCTGAAATACATGCACATGCACAAAATTTTGTCAATCCAAATTATTTTAATCCACTTGCAGGTTACGACAATTCAGTTTACATGCACTGTAAACATTGCAATCTGATTAAAATGTTTATTTACATGTACACTCTATTTAATCCAAACCAAACGTCTGTGCAAGTGCACAGCCAGGGTTGCCAAATTTGCATATAAACCAGCACAATGGACATTCAAAATGAACCCAAATGCATCCCAATGACTATTCAGAACCTCACTCTTTAAACCACAGAATAAAACGTTTAAAGGGGACATTTCACAAGACTTTTTTTAAGATGTAAAATAAACCTTTGGTGTCCCCAGAGTACATATGTGAAGTTTTAGATGATTATAAACCACAGATAATTTATTATAACATGTTAAAATTGCCACTTTGTAGGTGTGTGCAAAAATGTGCTGTTTTGGGTGTGTCCTTTAAAATGCAAATGAGGTGATGCAAACACTGATCGCCATAATGGTGGTTTGTTGTATTTGAAGTTCAATTGTGCTGTCAATTATTTTCTCTAGTACAGATTAAGGGGCGGTATTATTATAATAAGACATGATAATAATCTGACATCACAAGGGGAGCCAAATTTCAATGAGATATTTTTCACATGCTTGCAAAGAATGGTTTACCAAAACTAAGTTACTGGGTTGATCTTATTTACATTTTCTAGGTTGATAGATGCAAAAGGGACCCAATTATAGCACTTAAACATGAAAAAGTCAGATTTTCATGATATGTCCCCCTTTAAAAAAGCTGAGGACTTGGCAACGCAGCGCACAGCATCTGTCATCGAGTTCACGCTTTCCCTTTGTTAAAAAAGTACAAAGTCAAAGTTGAGTTAGACAAAGTTGTTCTTAAGAAGTTTCCAGATATAGTTAAATAATTATTTTTTCGAAAGGCACAACGCTACGTTTATTGCTTTATGTAATGTTACGAAAGACATGAACGCTGCAGAATGGACAGCGCGTGACCCCATTACCTTAATAATGAGTGTTGCCATTGCCTTGCATGTTTCTGTGACGTGAGTCATGTGATGCGTAAATAACAGAGTAAATATAAGACGTGAACTTAAGCACAATTCTTCTGCGCATGTGCACGAGAAAAAAACTACGATTCATGCATTGACATGCATACTTTCTCTTGATGATCGGATCACAGATCGGAGTACACCACCCCTTTCAATACGATCAAAATATTATCAATTCCCGGAAATTGGATGATTATTTAAAAACAGCTGAATCGAACAGAAATGCTGTTTTTTGTATGCTCTGCACATTTAGGATTTCATGACATATTCATTTAATACAAGGAGCTAAAAGCAAAATCTGTATTAGCAAATGTCATTCTAAGCAGTCGAATTCTGGTATCAGCATAGAAATTTGTGCACCCCTACTATTAAGATATGAAGCATTAACACTATACATTTAGGTAATATAATGCTGTTCAGCACTTTCCCAAATCATATGTTGCATATATCACAAGTTTTTTAAAAGCAGTTTAGCTTTAAAAGCGTTATTCTTCACAGTTTTGTGTACTCTTAGGATCTTTCTGAAAAAAAAAACAACTGTCTAAAATAATTCCTCTGTCTCTTTTTTAAGTTTTTGTCTGTCCTTCACAGAACTTGAACAAATGCATTTTTCGTGCAGTATTTGACCTTGAAGTTTTTTTGCTTTGTAGAGTATGGATTGTAGGCGAGAGCTGTTTGTCAGATCGGCAGACAGAGGTGTAGCCTTTTACTGTCTGTATCGATCGGGTTTCGTGCGCTGCCGTGGATCTATAACACGTTTCAATCGCAGCTGTGCCACCATCTTCACGCACAGCAAGCTGAGGACCAACAGACACAACACACAAGCTGAGAGGTTCACGGTTATACGCTGCATTCAAACCTTAAGCTTTGATTGTTTCTTTTCTTAAGTGTTGTGAAATGACTGCGTTTAATACTCATCATTGAAACGTTCATCAACACAGACAACGTGATCTCATGAGAATACGAGTGTGTTTTTACGTTAGGTGTACATAAATTTTAATACACACTAAAAACGTATTCTATCGTGTTGAATTTTTTATGTATTAACAGCTTTACAGACGCTCAAATTTGTACGTATTCCTATTCGTAAATATTTTTAGATGGCGTTTTTTACTCATATTAATGACTAGTAGAATGTTTACCACCACGCAAACCACGCAATTCAAAATAAAATAAATCCAGTTTATATATGTCTAACTTAATTCTGTACTCAATATGACCATTGTGCAATTTAAATAAAAGACCTTAGACAATGTTGGGGCCCCCAGGTCTTTGGACTTTGCTTAGGGCCCCAAAATGATAAACATGCCACTGTTAATGACATGGTTTTGGTTGTAATTTCTAACTTATTTATTTAAGACAGTTTACTCATTTACCTAATGAAATTTACAACACTTTAAAACTTTAAAATGAATAACATTTCTGTAACCATTTAACAATTTTGTAATATTTTGTTTGTTTTTCAGGACACACAAAAGGCGTTTTCTCCTATGCAACAATAATTACACCAAAACACAACATAAATTAACAAAGGTTGTACGTTTTATTCATTCGTTGTAATCCACATCTTTTACAATTGCGAGGAACAGATCCAAATTCAGCCCTTTATCCAGCGATCTTGATCTCTTGAATTCAAATATTGCACCTCAAGAAGCTTTATGACACATTGCTTTACGATAATATGAAACGCTCATTGGTTCTTGCGTGCTACGTCACAGATTTGCGACATTATTTTTTTGTGTTTTTGGTTTTGTTTTAAGTAAAAATTTCAAAAAATTCTTACATTAAGATGCTTTTTCTTGATGAGCAAAACGACCCAAGAAAATAAGGCTAGTTTTTAGACCAAAAATATCAAATTTTAGTGATTTTGTGCATAAAACAAGCAAAAAAATTGCCAATGGGGTAAGCAAAAAATCTTGAAAATTTTTCTTAAACACTAAATTCAAGAAAAAATTGCTTACCTCATTGCCAGATTTTTTTTTATACACAAAATCATTTTCTTGAACAATTCTAAAAACTAGACTTATTTTCTTAGGTCGTTTTGCTCATCAAGAAAAAGCATCTTAATTTAAGAATTTTTTGATATTTTTAACAGGGCCGGGACTTTAACACGTTAATTAAGATTAATTAATTACACAAAAAAAAAAACGCATTAAACATTTTTAACGCATTTTAATCACACTTATTTTTGCACCGCGGAACATTTCTCATTGGATGAGTTTCGGCGGACCGAATATACTGGAGCATCAACTAGCGTTCATCATGACTTCAGACAACAACAAACCACAATGAACATGAACATGAACGAAGAAGCTGATGAGATCGCTTTGGTTGGCCCCGTGGATGGGATTTTTTTTAAATAAAAAACTAACGGATGGACACGGTAATAAGAGCATGGTTGTGTGTAAGCTATGCAACAAGGAATTTGCATATCACCGCAGCACATCGAGCCTCAAGTATCATCTCAATGCAAAACATATAGCAGCTAGCGTGGACGTTAGCCCGACTTCGGGTACAACGACTTGGTTGAACAAAAATAAACAATATTTTGTTGCTTAAGCTTATGTATTCAGTCATTATTCATGGTATACTAAAAATCAATGTGAAAAAATAACTTCTCAATGTTCTCAGGTCAAATATTTATGTGATTAAAATGTGATCAATTTCGATTAATTAATTACAAAGCCTCTAATTAATTAGATACATTTTTTTAATCAAGTCCCGGCCCTAATTTTTACTGAAAACAAGACAAAAATATTTTTTTTTCTTGAAAATCATTTTTTGCAGTGTACTTTTAAAATTTGAAATGCGCGCCTTAACAGCGAGAAGGTCCACGGCTGCAGCACATTGTCATTTTAACTATATTGGTTCTGCTTTTGAATTTTTTTCACATTGGTTACACTTTTATTTCTAACAGTACGTGATTTCAATAAACTTTGTTTGGGTAGGACAATATGTGTGCTTTTGGGTTTAGGGTACGGTTTGTGGTAGGCTTACGGTGGTAACATCGATAGGCCTGTCAAAATAGCTACTTTTCATAGGTCGGTTATTTGCACCGGATATAATGCAGATAGTCGATGGTATTATCTTTTTAGACCACTTGATGTCACTGATTATATATGACAATAAAATAGCATAATAACGCAAGTACATCCTTTTTAAGGATACAACTCAGATTTTTAAGAATATTAAAATAATAAATATAAAATATTAATATAAATTTAAATGTAAGAAAAAATATATTCTAAATATTTAAAACATAAATACATTATATATTATAAAATATGCATTTCAATTTATCATTCATTTATCATGTGATAAGTTGATATAGTCATTATCGGGACAAGCCTAAACATCAATAAAATGGTTAAAGGGAAATTATAGCAATCTTTATGTTATGAAGGATTTGTAAATGTTTTACGTTTTGCAACTGTAAAAACATATTAATGCTACTATTAAATGTTGCTATTATGTTTATATTGTACGCTTCAGCATCCATTTAAACGAAAGTATGATTTGTGTTTTTGAAAGTTACGTATTCATACTACGTATGGTGATGATGGTGAATAATTTGTGACAGCATTTTTATTCTGGGGTGAACTTTACTTTTAAATAAACCTCAGCCATACAGTATATCTTTGTGTAATGGCCATTGATTCTTCATCGATCATGTTGACTAACTAGGGTTCCCTTGAAGAAATGACCAGAAGGACCTCTAATTATCAATGACTTCCACCACTAAATCTAATCCAGTCGCACTACTTCCCCTTCACGAGACGCCTCTTCTTATCAGGTCGAGGTTAAACAGCACGAAATGAAAAAAGTGTAATCGAAAGGGAGTAAAGGATAAATGAAGATACTCTGGTTAAATGTCAACCTGCGTCTCCAGATAAATAAATGGATGAATTTCCATGTGGGTGGTGTCACCTCTCTTCTCAATTAATTGCTTTTTCTAGGTTTAAATAAGTTGGAAATACAAGAAGTCGATCAGGGATTTAAAAGAAGTGCTCACGAAACATCAAACTGAGCAATTTGTTTGCCTTAACAATTAATTTGTCATTATGCCTGTCATTGAGATTGCATAGGTTTCTTCTCTTGACTTTAGAGAATTGAAACAAATTAAAATTAACGTGTATAATACGCTGACAAGGTGCATTTTTAATGTGCCATTACCTCCCCGCCATTTCCTGTAAACATTAACTCTGGGATTAATTCAATTATGTCAAGTGCTTCAAAAAACAGCAGTCCTACACAATATGCCACGTTCGTCACAATAAAGTGTTGTTTTCCATTCATGCGTCAGCTAATCTGCCAATATAAGGAGGAAGACGCTTCAATCCTCAACTTAACAGGCAGAGTATTGGATATATAGAGGTGATTAGAGGTCATGTGATGTCACTGTCAGCAAGCCAATGACCTCTGTCACAGCGTCTGCCATTTAAATGTCAAAATGCGCATTCGTGTCGGACGGCCATCATCTCTCGCTCGCACCCATTTGCATTTCACAGAGTCCCTCGCTGTCAGTAAAAAGCGGCCCGTCAGCCCGCGTCTGTCACCGCAGTGGGCATCTCTTCAGACGTCGCCGGCACATGTGTGCTTCAGCCAGATGCTAATTCGACGCAATTAAAAACGATATTACACGCAGTTTCGCAATCTGATCTTGATGAGATGGAGATGCTAAATATAAACTGGAGTAAGTGGGATGTTGTCACATCAGAGAGTGAGCGATGTTTGCCCTTCTTGATGGCACGCAGAGATATTTGAGTCTGAAATTAGTATCTTTAAAGTATTGCATTTGAAAAATATCTCATGTGGGCCGTGGGCTTCCTGCTTGGAAAACAGATTGCAGACACTAAAAAAAAAAATCAATACCTGGGACATTAAGGAGTGCACTTGAAGATGAAGAAAGAAAAGAACGTTAAAGATTACTGTAATGAGAATCTAAAGAGAATCATCATGGAGAAATTATGTTTTTTGAGAAAAACATTCCAGGATTTTTCTCATTTTAATGGACTTTAATGGACCCCAACACGTAACAGTTTTAATGCAGTTTAAAATTGCAGTTTCAAGGACTCTAAACAATCCCAAACGATGCATAAGGGTCTTATCGAGCGAAATGATTGTCATTTTTGTAAAGAAAAATAAAAGTATGCACTTTTAAACCACAACTTCTCGTCTCCTCTGGTCCTGTGACGCTCCAGCAAGATAAAAATGCCTCGTTTGGAATCGTTTAGAGTCCTTTGAAACTGCAATTTTAAACTGCATTAAAACTGTTAAGTGTTGGGGTCCATTAAAGTCCATTAAAATGAAAAAAAAAATCCTGGAATGTTTTCCTCAAAAAACATAATTTCTTCTCAACTAAACAAAGAAAGACATCAACATTTTGGATGACATGATGGTGAGTAAATTATCTGGATTTTCTTTTAAGAAAATGGACTAATCCTTTAATGTATTAGCTAACATAAAATAAAAAATGAACAATACTTCGACAGCATTTATTAATCCTAGTTCATGTTCATTTTACTAGTACATTTATAAAATCAATAATAATTCATGCGCTAGGGTCCAGGTACAAATTTCGTCATCAGAATAGTATGTGCGTGCTGTACGTGCACCGGCATTTTTTAAATCACGTGTACTTTATACGCGTAGGTCGCGCATGCGTGTACAGGAGAATGTAGTATGTAGCCCAGGAGATGTATTGCATTTTGTCGCATTGCGCATACGTCGAACATCTGTGTACACATTGTTGAGGTTTAAATTGAGGTGTAAAATTGTCATCTGAAACTGAATAAATAAGCTTTCCATTGATGTTTGGTTTGTAAGAATATAGGACAATATTTGCCAAGATATTTGGAAATCTGGAATCTGAGGGTGCAAAAAATCTAAATATTCAGAAAATTGCCTTTGAAGTTGTCCAAATTAAGTCCTTAGGAACAAATATTATTTTATAATAAATAAATAACATTTATACAGTATACCAGGGGTCGGCAAGTAACTTTGGCCGCGGGCCAATATTTTTTTTAGCCAGTAGATGGCGGGCCAACTGTTGTTGGCACACTTACGTCTTATTTTGAATTAGCCTAGTATAGGCTATCTGATCTTTTGTCAAGAAACATTGTCTTTATTTCCTATTTAAAAGACGAAAGACGGCATTAAAAATTGTTAAAAACATGGTAATGGGTCTGTGTATCATTCGTTCAATCGTTTTTTTTTCAAATTAAAAACAAAAATGAAAAAATTAACCACCACGGGTTTTCTGATTGTGTGCTCAGATAAAAAAATTAATTACTGGATAAGACATTTTTTTTATTTAACTCCTTTATAGGCATAATATATCAATGAAATCATTTTAAACAGATCAAGTACTATAGTGGTAATATTACAGGCATTTATGCTCTCATGAAATACTCTTACAGTCCGACTTTTGAACTATTCCTTTTTTTATTAATATTTAACCGGGACACACACATACACACCTAAGGTTTAAGGAGGTCTCCGCTGGACTGTTTTTTGTCCAGCTCCGACAAGGTTCTATTCATTGATTCATTTGTGTTCACCCGCTTTATTTCCCGACCTGACGGGTCCGCAAAACTTAACGTCACGTTTCGTTTCCAGAATCTCACATTCAAATTTCTCTAACGAAAAGATACAGATAATTTTAAATGTTATACAAAAATTGTGTTTGTGCCAATAAAAATATTATTTTAACATTGTATTCATTGTATTTATAATGAAATAAAAATAATAAATTAAATAGGACAAAGCCTCTCACTCAAATTTCTCACCATCATAAACCGAGGTGGTTGCGGAGTTGCTGTTCAAATTGCTGAACATCCTCCTTTGCCAAATTTATAACGTTTTAAACGGAGGTAAAGATCAAAGAACTATGCGTTAGGAAAATTAATAATGGCTTTATTTTAATAGACATGTAAAACCATATTTTGGCGGATTACTTTCATTTTTTTAACGAATTTACCTGCCCATTTAGTCTTAATAATTAACGGTAAACGAACTTGACTTGCTGTTTTCGAAGGCAAGTCGAACCTTAGGTCGGGCGCTCGAGCCCCAAGTTCAAGTAGCAGAAAACAACAGTATTCCTTTCAAATCTACTTTAAAAGTGTTTTTATCATATTTTGTAGTGGTTTCTAAAAGCCAGCAATTACTTTTCAGTAATTTGCAATGTCACGGAGTTTAACGTCTTCACGCGTGATGAATTGACATGATTTACGAGGTAAATTTGCAAATGATTCATGAAGTCATACCTCTGCAATTATTTGATCGATTGTGTTTTAGAAGTATGCTCAAACTCTAATGACAGTTATGATCGCGGATGCGCTGGTAGAGAAAGAGAACGAGAAAAAGCGGTCCGTTAAGATAGCTATTATACGCATTTTTTTCAGGACATTCTTGCTATTTGTCAGTGTAGCAATAAATAATAATAATAATAATAATATACGCGAATAAATAATAATGAAAAAAGTTCAAAAGTCGGACTGTAAGCGAATGAGACTTACAGGAAAGCATGGTTGCTATTCAAACCCTTATTAAAACCCTTATTAAAATGTAATCTGTTAGTACCTGATCTGTTTAAATTTATTTCATTGGTATATGTCTGCTAAGGTGTTCAATTAAAATTTGTCCGAACCCGTTTTCATTAATTTTTTTATTTTTGATCTGAGCGCACATTCAGAAAACGAGTCGTTTGATTTTAGTTCAGGATATAAATAATAGAAAAACAAGTCGTTTTTCTTTATTTTCTTTTTGGTTTTGATTTGAAAAAACGAATGAAGGAATGAAACACGGGGACATTTTTGTAAACTGTTATTGTAAAATAAAAAAGTCTGATAAAAAAAAATTAAAAAACGGACTTCAAATTAATCCGGCGGGCCAGAAAATATTGCTGGCGGGCCACTTTTGGCCCGCGGGCCGCCAGTTGCCGACCCCTGCAGTATACTATGCAAAAAATAGAGCTGGCATTTAGAGCGGCATTTACTACACAAAGCTGTAATTCAGAGAGAAGCTACACTGCAAAAAATATTTTCAAGAAAAAAAATTCTTAGTATTTTTGTCTTGTTTTCAGTAAAAATATCAAAAAATTCTTAAATTAAGATGATTTTTCTTAATGACCCAAGAAAATAAGTCTAGTTTTTAGACCAAAAAATATCAAATGAATAATTAGCGTTGAAAAGGTGTGGTTTAGTTATTTTCCCGACTGACCTTGTTGCATATGCATTTCTAGGAGTTTCCTTTTCAGAAGCAAAATTTTTGGGAGGAGTTTATTTAAATGATTCAAATGATTTAAATAACAGTTTATTTGAAATGCCAGAGGAACGGAGGGGTAACTTGAGTGTAACCTTGTTCCCTGAAAAAGCGGAACGAGATGTTGCGCTGCTAAGCGCTATGGGGAACGTTTCCCCATAGCGCTTAGCAGCGCAGCATCGAGTAAAGCTTTTGATAGTGAACATATTATTCAAAAATATAGTTTGCCAAGCCATGTTATTTTTTATTTGCTTAAGTAAATAAAAATAGGAGTCACTAGGAGAAGTCATGCAATACCAGACATTTTCAAACTTCTTGTAAACCTTAATTTTTGGTACTAGGGCTTCGTTAGCTGGGATTACACACCCCAAATTTTCCAGTGCGATGTCCATGGTGCTAAACTCAAGATCAGCTCGCTTATTTGCGACCCTGAACTAATTTAAGCTGCTCTTAGATTGTGTTGGTCATTATGGAAATCATCTGTTGTGCCTGTGTTTTTTAATTTCGACATTTTTTAGTCAATAACTCGCAGATATTACCACTCCCATCGGCGCTATTTTGGAATTGCGTCTCATGCTAATTTGCCCCGTTTAGTATATATGGCCCTAAAACTTTAGTAAAACAACAAAGCTGGTGACCGGAGTGTGCGTTCACACAAGACACAAATTATGCGAATAAATCAAATTATTTGCATGTTGTTGAACGCTTGAACATTTCAAGTTAACTTGCTTAATTAGTGCATGAATTTCCTACCCAGTCTCACAAAGTTTCGTGATATAGTCATGTGTTTTTTTAATTCTTTTTTCGTGCTATTATCACGAAATTTCGTGTTTTTCGTGATCGTATAACGAATTCCTGTTTTCGTGTGATTATTACATATTAGTTACTCAACTGCTTTTTCCTATTTTTAAACCATTGTCGCTTCGGTTTAGGGTTAGATTTGGTACTTGCATTAAAATGTCACTTTATTTATTGATTTATACTATTTTTTCTGTTTTCTTTTTTTATATGTCACCTGGCGTTAGGGTTAGAGTTGGGTTTGGTTAGGGATGTCATTTTATGTAAATCTAACCCTAAACCGAATCGACAATGGTAAGAAAATAGGACAAAACAGTTGAGTAACCAATACGTGATAATCACACAAAAACAGGAATTCGTTATACGATCACGAAAAAACACAAAATTTCGTGATAATAGCACGAAAAAAGAATAAAAAAAATACATGACTTTATGGCGAGATTTCGTGAGACTGGGCTGGAATTTCACTCTATTCGCCCATGAAATTCAGACCTAAATACTCTCAATCTGCCAGCTTTAGCTAGCTTGTAGTCTCAATATGTATATATGTAAAAATTGAGTAAAGACCTTTTTTTTTTTACAAATTACCAGTTTGTCCAATTTCCTCACTCACTTTCTTCCAAGCAAGATCCTTTCTATTTCTGTTTCTATAAAAGTACGTGTCCAATACAGCGATGATTATGTTGTCCTCCATTGTTGTTTCGTATTTCTGCCTTAGCTCGCTACGTCGTAATCACGTGACTACTAGAGCAAGCTCATGATTGGTTAACTTGCCACGAATCACGTGTTATGTGTATCAAATGCCCAAAATGCTAAATTCTTGCAAATTGGGTCATGCATCGTTTGCGCAAATTGTGCTGCAGGATGTCTTTGCATTGACTTAACATGTAAATCACTCGCGCTTAATGCTTCATTCGTGTCTGGTGTGAACACACCATAACACTTTTGCACAGTAATGTATATAAATATTTATGGTAGGAAATATCTTTATGGAACATGATCTTTACTTAATATCCTGGCATAAAAATTTTTATAATTTTATTGCTATAAATATACCTGTGCTACTTAAGACTAATTATATAAGCAGTATATTCAAACAGAGATCTAAAGATAACAACACTATAAACTGCTTCATTGTTTGCAAAACAATTATGTACCTAAGATTTCGAACCGAACGGGAGGTTTACCTTCAGTGAACTGCTAATGACACCACATCAATCAACTCCAGCATCCTGACTGCGTATGCTGGCTGGAAACAACGCTTGACGGCCACTTGCTGGTGCCTGTTTAATAGCTCTTTTTAAGAACTAATACTAAGAAACATAACAGTCTCGTGCTTGCTCATATTTGCGGAGACAAGCGAGACTTATTTCCTCCTGAATCTATTAGATCTGGCTGTGATTCCTCTGTGTTCTTCATTAAGACAGCTTTGAGGAGCACAGCTTGAGAGCGATGTATCGCATGGCTCCCAGATTGAAGCCTCATACATCATTTTCACTGCCGTGTTTTTTCTTCATTTTTGCCATGTCTCGCTCCTCTTGAGTGCTTCTACCAGATAATAAACTTTCTCAAAGAGAGTTATAATTCTCAGAGACAAATATGACACGTCTGGGTTTCGGAGACGCTCGCTGTTTATTCTTCGCCACAAAACAACCTGATGCGTCGCTGCGCCCGGCTCTAATGAGGAGCGCTTCTTTCCGCGACTACCTTGCAACTCTGGACCGATTATAATTTGAAGCCTGTGACACAAAGTTGACAGCAAACACGCATTCGGCCCATTCCAGTCACGTAATGCGTGTCAGGCCCTCTGGCAACCTCTCGTTGCGCATCACTAACAAGATTTCCTATGCGTCCGTTTCAGTTGGCCAGATGTGCATCTCGTCATCCCGATCTTTGCAGAAAGCCAAATCCTCTTTATTATCGGTAGAGCATCTATAAATACCTACTAAAATGAATAATAGTACCTTCTCTCCAAGGGCTTTCTACAAATGGAAAACAAAGCAGAGAAATATTAAAGTGGGAATATACAGCATGTAGTGCAGGAAACGGGCGTTGTTTTTCCTCTATAAATGCCCTGTCTGAGTGTCTTGGATCAGACGTCGCCCCCTTTGAAACGATGTAGCAATTACGTTGTCTCCCTTCGCCCGAGGACCCCAAATTAAAAGGAACGAGCCATCAAAGGAGCCGCGGGACGGCGCGAGAAACGCATGACGCTGTAGGTATGGGCCTTTATTTGGAGAAGTCAAAACGATGCTGCTGTTGTTGTTATTGATGCAATCTTGTCTTCAAACTCCCACTGCGGAGAACAAAAGGCAAAAAGTGCAGGCAGATTTTCTGCTGTGGAGAGCTGTTATCTAACAAACTGTAACGCAGTAATAACAAGAATGAAATCGATATTGCTTGGTCTTTCTTCTGTTCCATAACTTGTTTTCTTTGTCTGTGAATTGCGTGTCAAAGGAATCGATGTACAAAAAGCTTTAAGGAAACTGCATAATGCGTACTGATAATCAAACAGTGACCATTTACATTACGGGTTAGATGTTTAAATTGAAAAAAAACATCAAGCTTTCAACTGCGTTTTTAGTTATTCACTTTGATAATATTGCACATTTGATCTTTTATTAGACACTTTCTCTTTATTTCTTCTCTCTTTGTCAAGGTAAAGGAGTGTGGCCGTTCCAGTAGCTGGGTTTCCATCCAAACATCTTTTCTAATTTATTTTGAGAATTAGGCATATTTCCATCAAGTTGTTTGAGCGAATGATGGTGGTATTAGTAACCAACAGTAAATAAAACAAGCATGCTTAGTAAATGGAGACAGGACTGCACTTAGTTATGATTGGGTAAGTTATACATTTACTAGCAGTGCAGCTTGTAATTGCTGAAATGAATGCTGTGCACAGAAAAAGAAATGCAGGCACTAGCAGCAAGAGCATTGCAACGACGTCGAACCCCATGGGCTCTATCTTACACCCGGCGCAATGCGCGACGCAAGTGTTTTTTGCTAGTTTCCACACTGCGCAATTATCATTTTCACGTTTAGCGCCACATTGTTTAAATAGCAAATGCATTTGCACGCTCTTTTGCGCCCATGGGCGTTCTGGTCTGAAAACGAGGTGTGTTTAGACGCATTGTTGGCGCGTTGCTATTTTGACCAACAAAAACCTGGTCTGAAGTCTAAAGTCAATGCCGCAATATGTATTTTGTTATTTAAAGAGCGCATTAGTAATATGCGCCTATAAACGAGACGACAAAGTGGGTTTGCTTATCACATACATGAGTGCGCAGCAGCACAAACACGCTTTTAAATATGAAGGATTAAAGGATTGAATGTAAAAGATTATTATTGAGTCTCTTGGACATAAATGAGGACTAATTATGAGACATTAGAAGGCGCAAAGAGCTGCTTCACCTGTAGCCTGGTAAGTAAATAAATGCTTTGCTTTAAACAAATGCATCTGTTTTTAAATGTTTTTAAATGCTACCTCACGGATTTATTGTATATGATGACTCTGTACCTGTGGATGTGGTGAGATGAGAAACATTTTTAAAGGAATATTCCATTTTCTTAAAAGAAAAATCAACATATTTTACTCACCACCATGTCATCCAAAATGTTTATGTCTTTCTATGTTCAGTCGAGAAGAAATTATGTTTTTTGAGGAAAACATTGCAGAATTTTTCTCATTTTAATGGACTTTAATGGACACCGACACTTAACACTTAACTCAACACGTAACAGTTTTTTCAACGGAGTTTCAAAGGACTATAAACGATCCCAAACGAGGCATAAGGGTCTTATCTAGCGAAACGATTGTCATTTTTAACACTAAAAATTAAAAATTTACACTTTTAAACCACAATTTCTCGTCTAGGTTCGGTCCTGAAAGCGTCAGCGTGACCTCACGCAATACGTCTTTGTGTCAGTTTATTGTTTACAATGGTCCGCAAATTTGCATTTTATATATGTAACATGTGACCTCCCTACGTCACTAAGCATTTACGTTAGGTCGCGCTGGACCGGACCTAGACTAAAAGTTGTGGTTTAAACACACGTGCATGCACGATAGTTTCACGTGCGCGAAACTTAACGCAATAATTTCATGTGCTCACGCAAAACCTTCATGTGCAGAATTTTTTTTTAAAATTTAGTTTTGAATGCGCACGTGAAACTAAACTTTATTTCATTTTTTCTCCATGTCCCTTTAGGTGCTCGTAAAAAACACCTCAAGCAAGAGTAAAAACTTATTTTCGAATTTTTTGCTTTTCCATCACTTGTTTCTTATGCAAAACTTTAAAATGTGCATAAAATCAGGGTGATGGAAACCCAGCTAGTGGGAGAATTGTCTTGGGAATCTGGTAATATTCATTTGTTGGTTTCCTTTACATGTTGGTCTCCCTGATAAAGATGCAATGTATGTGCAATTGGCCGACACATTTGGTATTAAAATACTGGTTAACATTATTTCTGCTGAAATAGTATGGCTGATGTCAGCTATTAAAAGTAGGGATGCAGCGATACAAATGTTTTGTGCCGATCCCAATATTTTTTATTACTTAGATGACATGATATCAAAAGATACCTATAGTTTTCCTTTTTACTCCTCGTTTCAAAGTATTATATTGTGAAATCCTAAACCGATATATTGGCAGATGATGCTTGCTATGCTTCTTAATGAATTACAGTGAAATGCCGCTACATCCAAAAGCCAGAGGGCGCTCTTGTGGAGAAAATCAATATATATCGGCATTTATCGGTGCACCCCTAGTTGTGACCCTATTTATAATAATCACATTGCATGTGTTTTTCAGCCCATTTTGATTTTTAGGATATATTAAGATAAAAAATTACTTTTTTCTGCCAATTTATCTGCATCCCTGATTAAAATTTGGGATCGAGTGACATTACATCTCATGAATATGTAAAGACATTTTAATTGCATTTGTGAACATACAGTGATATATTGTGCATCATATCACCTGGAAAGTAAATAGGTCTAATTTTGATTTTCTGTTTGAAAAGGCCAATTTTAAATAGACTCTGTGTCACGATCAACCTTCTTGAAAACTTTCCCAACTGGTATTTGGGAGCTTAAAGCAATTAGTGAGCTTGACAAAGTCAGCGGTGGAGCTGATTACAGATATTTATAACAATGACAGTAACCTGGAGAGAAGACTGTGTTCTCCTCTGTCGGCAGGAAGAGGTCAGGACGGCTTCTTTACTCAGATTAATGGAGGAATTTAGGATTCCTGTGCTGGTGCTGCGCTGAGAAACAAAAGGGCTGGAGAATCATCAATGAACTTTTAGCAGAAACTACTTGATGACTGAAAAGTTTTGTTGTTGCAAATGATCTGATACATCCAGCTGGTCCTAACCTACCAATGAACAACAAACAGGTATACAGATTACGGCCAGATTTACTTACAGCTTGCGCCAGTGCAATAACGACTGTCGGGATTTACTAAAGACAAGCCAGTGGATAATTTGCACTGGAAATGTGGTCTAGTTATTTACATTTTGTTGGAGTTTCCCCTTTAGACACAAAATTTATGGGAGGAGATTATTTCATTTATTCATGCAATGTGATTTACTAATGTTTGCGCGTGTAATATTACTGGTATTTGCGCCATTATTTAACACGGAAAAAATTATGTCTTAAATAATTTTGTGCTTGAAATGGCTGCAATTGTTGCTTATAGGAGAGGCATTGCATAGATCATTTAAAATATAGGGGTGCACTGATAAATCGATGCTTGCTATGATTCTCAATGAATTACGGTAAAATGCCGCTACATCCAAAAGCCAGAGGGCGCTCTCGTGCAGAAACTCAATATGGGTCCCAGAAGAACAACCATTTACACAATCTCCAGGAAATGGCTTAAGAATATATTTATATTGCTATTCTTCAAATCTTTTCAGGTATTTTTCATGATAATAAAGAATATGTTTAATGAATATGTTTGACGTTGTTTTTTTCAAATGCAATCGATAAGGACTTACTGATCAAAAGCCATAGTACATAAAATAGCTATGCATAATATCGGCTGTGCGATCAGTTATCAGCCAGGTATTATTAGTGTATATCCCTAGTATCGTCACATCCCTAGTAAAATGAAATGTTATTTGCTGGAGAAAATAAATGAGAAATAACCAGGAGAAGTCACACAATACCTAGTGTTTTAAAGGAATAGTCTACTCATTTTCAATATTAAAATATGTTATTACCTTAACTAAGAATTGTTGATACATCCCTCTATCATCTGTGTGCGTGCACGTAAGCGCTGGCGCGCGCTGCGACGCTTCGATAGCATTTAGCTTAGCCCCATTCATTCAATGCTACCATTTAGAGATAAAGTTAGAAGTGACCAAACACATCAACGTTTTTCCTATTTAAGACGAGTAGTTATACGAGCAAGTTTGGTGTTACAAAATAAAACGTAGCGCTTTTCTAAGCGGATTTAAAAGAGGAGCTATATTTAATGGCATAATAGCACTTTTGGGAGTACTTGGACTCGCCTGAAAAGTCCGCTCCCCTTCTCACTCTCATAATGGGAGAGGGAGGGTGTTACTGCGCCGAGTCGAAGTACTCCCAAAAGTGCTGTTCTGCCATACAATATAGTTCCTCTTTTAAATCCGCTTAGAAAAGCGCTACGTTTTATTTTGTACCACCAAACTTGCTCGTATAACTACTCGTCTTAAATAGGAAAAACGTTGATGTGTTTGGTCACTTTTAACTTTATCTCTAAATGGTACCATTGAATGAATGGGGCTAAGCTAAATGCTATCGAAGCGTCGCAGCGCGCTCCAGCGCTTACGTGCACGCACACAGATGATGTATCAACAATTCTTAGTTAAGGTAATAACATATTTTAATATTGAAAATGAGTAGACTATTCCTTTAAACCTTTTGTAAACCTTCATTTTTTGTCCTCCGGTTCTTTTCAGTGTACTATGGCTTCATTAGCTGGGATTTTACACCTTGCATTTTCAGCTGTGATGTCCGTGGTGCTGAACTCAAGCGCATCAGGCGTTAGTAGATCACCCGCACCTCATCAGCTCTGTTTACTTGCTCACCTGAACTAATTTGCACCACTTTTAGTGGATTGTGTTGGTCATTATGGAAATCGGCTGTTGCGTTTGTGTTATTTAATTTGTGCCTTTTTAGTAAATAACCTGCAGATATTATCACTCCCATCTGTGATTTTTTTTGGAATTGCGCTCTTGCGCTACTTTCCCCCATTTAGTAAATCTGGCCCTAAATATCACTTGTTCCTGTTATATTTTACTCCAGACCAACATTTTGTGTAAAGATGAAGCTTACACATTTAAAAAAAGAGATTTTTTGACTTATGTTTCCATTCTCACCATAAACAGGTGTAGCAAAGAAACAAATTCAAGCGGGGGCACCGGTCTGGGAATGGGTGGCCCTGCTTTCTCAAATAGATCAAACGAAACACATCCACAATGAACAGTTCTGAGAGAAAAGACGGAGAAAGGTCGCATTTGGAAATATGTAATTCCCGTTTAAAAGAATGCGATCAGACTATACTCCCACAGCACGCCACAGTAACCTCTCTGACGGTATTCAAAAAACCTAAAACAATCGAGCCCTCTGACTTACCTGCGCATTCTTAGAGGATTAACTTGCACGCTGAGACTCCACGCCAGCCGGCGAGAGGAAGGTTGCACCGCGAAGGCTTTTAATCGATTCTCAGGCTGTGGAGACCACCGGCCTCACACAAGGGTGCTATTATGAACGTTACCTGCTTTCCAGTACCCAGAGGCTCAGTTCAAAGACTCTCGAGATGGACTTTCAAACCTGCTGGGGAAGTGACACCCTACACCACTGTGAACAGAGCGTCCGTTTTGATGATCCGGGGGAAATATCAAGCCCTCGCCGCCCAAGTGACAATGCTGGGGTGCTAGAGGTCAGACCGGGATATGACACAGAGTTTTAATACTCTTAGATAGAGAGAGATTAAAAAACGAAATGTGTAAAGCTCTTCTCTGTGACAGGCAGCTTATGCCTCGGGTAACATCTTGAAAGCGTGACTCGGAGTGGATTTGAACCGCTTGTTAAATCATAAAAGCTATAAATGAAGTTCGATGTGTGGTTGCCTGAGTTGAATGCGGCTCTATTAATGATTAAGACGATTAAGAAGTTCTCCTCATTTCGCCCCCTAAATGTTTTTTCTTACCCAGGCACAAAAGTGCTGTGAGGTAAGATGAATCGGTGGAGAACTCATCTTAAAGATTTTGGGTTGTTATCTTTATTCTCCCCATCGTAGAGTCTCATTATAATGTTTATGTCAAAACTCCAACAGGACTTTTTCTTGTATTCCGTCTGTGAATAAAGGAAGACGTGATCAAAGTTTGACTCTCGCTAAATAAATCCCACCAGAGATGTCGGATGAAGTAAAAAAAATGCAAAGGAACGAAACTGGGATGCCATCGTGTTAGGAGCAGAAAATCCAAAAAAACAAAAGCAGCATCAATAGTTCATGAGTTTTTCAAGGTTTTTCTTTTTATATCCGAGTCTCTATTTACCACTGTTGTCAAAGGATCGCTGTTTTACCGCTACGACTCAAACAGATGAAGGAGATCCGGGATGGAGGTTTAGTTGATGCTGTCATGTCTGTGCAGCACTGAGGGTTCAACTCAAGGTTATGAGGTTCTCAGTGGCATCATTACACCTGCCATAGACAAGAACAGGATGAAGAAGACGAGGATTCGACATTGTCCGCAAACAGGTGTCCCACAGGGTTCTTCGGCGGACGGCTGAGCTTTGTTCATGAACTGAGTGATCGTGTAATATTTTCTGTGTTGGGTTAAGATATGAAAGTATAGAATGAAAGGAAACACAAAGAGATTTCTTATGATAATGTGGGATGCCGGTTATGATCAAGTCATATTGAAGCGCCATACAGTAGAAATATACCATACAATAAATATTTCTGTTAGCTATTTCAATAAAAATAGCTGTTTACATGGACACCTTTTGCCTCCATCAAAAACATTGTTCATCATTCTGATTGAGAAATCTATCGTAGCGTTTACATGAACACGTAATAATGTGATGGGATTGATGTGCATGTTTATATGGCACAAGCTTTAAATTAGATTTTATTAACCAATTAACCAACCTATTTTCGGGCACCGCGTAATATCATTGTGCCTACTGCAGCCATGGTACGGAAGCAAAGTCCTTGATTATTACGCCAGAATGAGAGTATAGTCCTAGTCATATCAGCCTAGAAAATCGCAACCTTTAAGTTTCCATCGGTCTTAGTACACAATGTAACTACAGAAGAGTCCCTTTTTAAATAGGATAATATTTTAGCGCGATGCTAATGGTCTAATCAGATTCAATGGATTATGCTAAGCTATGCTAAAAGTGCTAGCGCCAGACCCGGAGATCAGCTGAATAAATTCCAAAACAGTAAGATTCAAATGTTTCACTCTAGGGGAGCTGGAAAATGAGCATATTTTCAAAAAAAAGTAGAGTGTCCCTTTAAGGTCCTATTTTCACTTTTAACTAGCTATTAACTGTTTTTGTCTTAATATACTCCTTATTACAGCTTATTCATACTTATTAAAGTAGTTGTTAAGTTTAAGTATTGGTATCAAACGGGTAGGATTAAGGATGTAGAATAAGGTTTTGCAGAATCAGGCATTACACTGCAAAAAAAATTATTTTCAAGAAAAAAAATTCTTAGTATTTTTGTCTTGTTTTCAGTAAAAATATCTAAAAAATCTTAAATTAAGATGCTATTTCTTGATGAGCAAAACGACCCAAGACAATAAGTCTAGTTTTTAGACAAAAAATTTCAAATTTAAGTGATTTTGTGCATAAAACAAGCAAAAATAAATCTGCCAATGGGGTAAGCAAATTTTTCTTGATTTTAGTGTTTAAGAAAAATGTTCAAGATTTTTTTGCTTGTTTGTTATGCACAAAATCACTTAAATTTAATATTTTTGGTCTAAAAACAAACTAGACTTATTTTCTTGGGTCGTTTTGCTCATCAAGAAAATACATCTTAATTTAAAATTTTTTGGATATTTTTACTGAAAACAAGACAAAAAATTTTTTCTTGAAAAATTTGTAATGCCTGATTCTGCAAAACCTTATTCTACATCCTTAATCCTATCTGTTTCATACCAATACTTAAACTTAACAACTACTTTAATAAGTATGAATAAGCTGTAATGAGGAGTATATTAAGGCATAAATAGTTAATAGTTAAAAGTGAAAATAGGACCTTAAAATGACAAAAATTTGCAAAATATCTGCCAATAGGGTGAGAAAATTTAGCTAGAGTTATGTGTTTAAGAAAACTTATTTCAAGATTTTTTTTCCTCACCCCATTGGCAGATATTTTTGATTGTTTTAAGCACAAATTCACTTAAATTGTATATCTTTTGTCTAAAAACTAGACTTATTTTCTTAGGTCATTTTGCTTATAAAGAAAAAGCATCTTAATTTAAGAATTTTTTTGATATTTATTCTTAAAACAAGACAAAAATACTAAGAAAGTCATTTTTTGCAGTGTATTATGTGCTTTTTAAGTGCTAATAAACCAATGTCTCAGTAATATTAATGCTAATAACCAACCATTTAAAAACAAGAATTGTAAACTATACGAGAGTGTTACAATTATTCGTATAAACTCACCAACGTATTTAAAGTAAGAAAAATACATGAAAACATGCATTTAAACCTTAGACTTTTTTGATGTTAAATCCACTACAATTCTATATATTTTTTTTAATGTAAATCCCTTACTTTACTTTTTAAGGAAAAAGTAATTAAATCACAGTAACTAATTACTTAGTTTACACCCAACACTGCCAGAGGCTTACATTTACAGACGCTTTAATCCAGAAATTAGGACTTGCGCAGTACTACATGAACTTCAGTTGTTAATGTTGGAAAGTATTTCCAACAACTAATGACTCCTAATTTGGGTCTATTGCTCACACAAAGATTATACATTGAGCTTTGGAAAACTTGGAAATGTAATGAATGAGCCGTATGAACTTCTCTTATGATATTTTCAAATGAGCTCAACAGTGTGAATCACCAATTACTCTCATAGCATGGAAAAGAGCACCCCAGACATTCTTCAGAACGTTCCTTTAGCGTTCCCCGAGTCAGGAATAACATTAGGGCGAATAAACGATGACATCATTTTAATTTTTGGCTGTAACCTTTCCTGATGACATACTTCAAGAGTTTTATAACTTTCACAAAGCGTTAATTCCCATTAAACTCTGACGGGCTTTGCGGGAAGCTGATTTCGGGCCTGCCGCGTTATAAATATCATGAGCCACGGTAATCAACCTCTGTCCTGACATCTGCCCAACTCCTAAACACTTCTCACCCCACTGTGTCCGTCTGTTTAACAGAGCCTTGTCCTTTATGACCGAAAGACGTTCACCACCTTAAAGTTGTTTTTGACGCTGTGGAACACGCCAAGTGCTATTGAGCGGCCAGCTTTGACTTCATGATGAATATTGTTTTACGGCATTCTCCATTAAAACGATTTGGAAATGATGAATAAACGAGATGCTGGGGGAAAAACACAAGGCAGAGGTTTCAGTATAGAGACTAAAACAAAAAGTTGCGTTTTGTGTCAGATGCACGTTCATAAAGCTAAAGAAACCAGCATCGCTGCCTCATTATCTTCAATAAGCATCAGTTTGCGTCTTTGCAAAGATACCGCGAGCACACAACAACGAGGCCAATTTACATAGAGCTATTAACAGCAAAATGATCTCTGTTTGTGATAATAGGTTATGTATTGGGTGTAATTTAAAGCTTGGTTATAATTGTTTGTTTGAAGTTGTTAACATTATTCGAGGGTTTGTTATCTGTAAGTGTTTTTAAGTTATGAACAGAATCCGGGGCTCTGTAATGTGGGCTCATAGACATCGCAAGGCCCAGTTTTATAAGTGTGCTGTATTTTTGAAGATTATTTTGGGCCTTTTGATGCCACTACTTTATTGGCTTAAGGATGCGTTCACACAAAAATAAACATTTTGCCAATGTATTTTCCTAAATAATGACAAAAGGCACTAGTCACTGTTTACCTTCATATGGGTGATTCTCACGAAAACTTGGTTTTAAACATGTCAAGCATGAAAATGTAAAAATTGCTTAAATTTACTTTTTTTCCCACCAGACATTGAAAAACAAAGTCTGGAGTAAATGGGAACATTAATTTAAAAAACTTTGACTTATCATTTAACACTTTTTATAACATAATTAAAAAAATTAGTCCTAAAAAATCTCATTACTGCAACAGTCAGAAAACATCAACACTGACATATTTTCAAAATGACATGACAAACCTGAAAGAACATAATTTAGAGATTCTGCACATGCATTTAAAATCAAAGTATTATGCTTCTATTAATTAAATTAACATTTAATAAGCATATGTTGCGGTAATGATAATCAAAATGTCGTGTAAGCATTCTGACAAGACAATATTTCAAATTAACTGTAAAAAAATGATCTTACCTGGTAGCCATCTTGAAGTAACTGGTCCATGTGCTTGGTCACTCAAAATCAAACTTTATTAAAATTCTGTATGTGTGCTTAAACTGTTCTTAAAAAGTGTTGCGGAGGATGAGAACATCAGGCATGGACACATCATTTTCCTAATTTTTCTTCATTATTATTATACATGAATATTCAGTAAATATTTTTTCTGTCATCTAAAGTAGTCTAGCAAAACATCCATTCATTTTTTTCTTAATATTTTTGTGTTAATTTGATTAAATTACAACATAATGCATGTTCAAACACAGCCGGACACATTGCGGTAATGAGAATTTCAGCAGAAAATGAGATAAAATTTACAATTATAAATTCTTATGTTGAAATCACACATTGTGCAAGGTAGAACACAGTATTGTGTTAATTCTGATGCTTTTTAATGTTACTATATTACACATTTTAAAGCTAAAATCATTAGTGCCGTGGTGTTTCAATGGTTATGTCATCCATATCAAGATATGTTTCAATGTTACTTTAACTTATTTAATAATATTGAGCAGTTGAACTTGTTTTTATAACTTAAATCAACTCAATAGACAAAGTTTCATTTACCAATCTCATACCCATCTCTCCTCCCTGTCCTTTTCTGTCCTTTCCTCACTCGCTGTTAAATAAAGACAAAATGGCTTTGTACCTTTGCCTGATTCACAACACAAAGCTAATAATGTTTTATTTGTTTTTCATTGTCAGGGTCTGTTTTCGTCTTTGTGTCATTACATTACATTTGTAAACAGAAAGAAGAGGACCCCAGCTACTATATCACATGCATACATGAGTTTTGTAGCTTGTTTAACAGAGTTTAAACTTGTCATCTGGTTGACTGTAATTCATCTGTAAAATTATAAGTGAGAATCATCTAGGGAACAATATGTTAACATATCAATTTATTACGTCTTTACATCTGGAGAATCATCTGTTGTTAAAATGGTAAAAGCTCAAACTGCGGAAAGCTTTCAGATCAAAAAGGGAACTCAACAGATCTGATGCTAAAGCAAGAGTTAATATCAGCAGGGCTTTTTTAACATCTGAAGAGATTACATACTGGGGCAGAGATGACTTTTTTCTCAGTAACGTGATTTATGTTGAAATATTTAAGTTTTCATTTATTCAGAACAAACATGGCAGATATATTACTTGACAATATTCAGATATATGACTTTTGGGATGTACTTTTAACTGTCATATATAATGACAGATCCGCTCTGATGCTGTGATCACAGACATCAGATTCATCTGCACAGAGTAGCACAATGCACACAGAAAATGACGCAAATAACCGCAATGTTGTTTCAAAGAGAGATGGCAATAGAGAGGCAAAAGTTATGGAAGTTATTATTTTTTAAAGGAGACAACATTGTTTTACAGTGTGAAGAAGAGTTTGAGGTGAATAATGAGTTTTTGCTTCTTTCCCTTACATGCAGATATTGTGCATCTGCAGAAGGTCATGCGGACGTCTTGCGGTGCTTCATTGTCCTTCTGGATCTGGCGGTCTCAGTCATTCTCTCTTTTTCTTGCACAAGTGCAGCATGAATATCTGTGTTTATTGTCAATAGAAGAAGGAATATCATACAGCACTGGATCAACACAAGGTCGAATAAATGAAAGAATTATAATGTTCTCAAAGCGATGCTTCAAAGCTATTAACCTTTTCTCATCCAAATTTTTCTAAAATGTATTGTGATTGATTACTTTTCTGACTTTCTTACTTAGTATTTTTGTCTTGTTTTCAGTAAAAATATCTACAAATTCTTAAATCAAGATGTATTTTCTTGATGAGCAAAATTACCTAAGAAAATAAGTCTAGTTTTAGACAAAAAATATAACATTTAAAAAATATTTTTTGTGCTTAAAACAAGCAAAAAAATAAATAAATAATAATACACTGCAAAAAGTGATTTTCAAGAAAAAAAATTCTTAGTATTTTTGTCTTGTTTTCAGTAAAAATATCTAAAAGTTCTTAAATTAAGATGCTTTATGAGCAAAACGACACAAGAAAATAAGTCTAGATTTTAGGCCAAAAATATCAAATTTAAGTGATTTTGTGCATAAAAGAACCAAAAAAATCTGCCAATAGGGTAAGCAAACAAAAAAATCTTGAACATTTTTCATAAACACTAAATTCAAGAAAAATTTGCTTACTTCATTGGTAGATTTTTTTGCTTGTTTTATGCACAAAATCACTTAAAATTTATATTTTTGGTCTAAAACTAGACTTATATTCTTGTGTTGTTTTGCTCATCAAGAAAATGCATCTTAATTTAAGAATGTTTTAGATATTTTTACTGAAAACAAGACAAAAATACTACAATTTTTTTCTTGAAAATAAATAAGTACATAGAATACATGAGTGTGGATTTACTCCAGGGACTCTCACAGTCCAAAGACAAGCAAGTTAGGTGAATTGGAGATGACCAACTGTCCTTCCTTAACTTATGTATAAATTGAACAATAGACTCTGAAATTATGTTTAGAAATAAACTTAGGCATGTAACCTATCCCACATATTTCTGCTACAGATGTGGATCCATGCAGGGAGACAAACTTGCCACCCATATGAACCATGTGGACATTTTATGATCAAGTAAGTAACCAAAACCTAGCATCACAATCCCCAACTCCTATAGCAACTGTAAAGTGGTGCTAAAATCAAATTAAGCAACTGCATAGCAATGCCCTGACAATCAGTTTGGTGAACCAGTAAACCATTTAATTTTTCCTTTGATTAGTTCTATGCAATGATCCCCCTGTAATTTCACAAAATTTTGTGGTTTCATATTTGTGCACATGCAGGTCTGCCAGGAAAAAATCATTACTAAAATCATTTAATCATTTCTGGCTTGCCTTGAATTTAGTTTTCTCGCACTGTTTTGACAGTAAGTTCAGAAGATGAAATGATTAACTGTCAGCGAGAGTTGGGTAATGACATGCGTGGCAGTGAAGGTGTACACTACATACTAATAATGTCAATAGTCTTATTGTGTTTAGCATCGCTTCCTGCATCCAATTTGCCACCAACAAAATCCTGTCATCTTCAAACCGATCCTCTGTTGATACATTCCTCCAGATTCATTTGTGTATTTGTTGTGCAGTCAAAGCAGAGAAATTTAGAGCAACCTTTTAAATTTAAGACCTAGCAGCCCACTGAATAATATATCAACACCTTACAATAACAGAAAAGATATGAAAAGAAACACTGAGGAGGAAACAGGAAAAACTCTCTTGTGTTTGCTAATAGCCTGACTGCTTCGCCAGATTTTTTTGACATTGCACGTCAGTTAAACTCAATGGACACAGCGGGTGAGAAATTGTGAGGAACCTGCTAAGTCATTTATGATGCCAACTACATTCATCTCAAGGGTAAGAGTACGAGAGAGAGAGAGAGTTAGTGAAGTTAGACTGACGTGCGAAGCTCCCGTGTTGCGTGTCACTGAAAGCAAGATTACTTGCACGAGTGCAGACGCCGCAGTGCATGAACCTGCTGCTGAATGTTTACATGCAGAAATGAGATTTACTTGGAAACGCTCAGGGGTTGAGAGGTGTATAAAAATGTGGCAGTAAGGGTTGTTATTAGTTTTACACACTTGTGGCAGTCAGATCCGGCTGAGAGATTATGGAAAATCAATAAATAATCTGGGGAAATTATTCAGGATGAAAATTATAAATGTGGACACCGTAAACACCTGTAAAAATGTCCTACCCAGTCTCACAAAATTATGTACCTATAGGCACGTCATTTTTTTCATGATACTGTCATGAATTTCCGCGTTTTTTCTTGATCGTATCACGAATTTCTGTTTCCTATTTTCAAACCCTTTTCGCTTTGGTTTAAGATTAGATTTGGTGTTTGTGTTAGGATGGTTTATACTATTTTTTCTAAAATGTATTTTATACATTTTAAAATTTTGTCGCCTGGTATTATGGTTAGACTTGTATTTGGGTAAGGATGTCGGGGAAAAACTAGAAAAATTCATGACAGTATCACAAAAAATAATCAAAAAATTATGTGATAATAGGTACGTAATTTTGTGTGACTGGGCTGAAATGTCATACATCAATATCATGCTGCCCACGTCTAAAATTAAGAATAAAGGGCCGTTCACATTATAACGCAACCCAATCTCAAGGCAAGTCGTGGTATAGTCATAAAATATAGTCAATAAATAGTTTTCGTTTCCGTAGCACGACTTTCTTTTTCGTGTCATGTTATTTATTGTTTTTTTTCATAGTTGCTTGGGGTTAGAATGACTTTTTGTTACATTTCAGACATCCAAACCCCAACTCTAATCCCAACCCCAAGCGAAAATAGTTTTAAAATTGGAAGAAAAAAATTACATCCTACCCCAAAACTAACCCAAACCCCAAGCGACAATGATTTAAAAACAGGAAACAAAAATATGAAATGATTGAAAAAGAAAGTTGTGCTACGGACACGAAAAACAATTTATAGAATTTTAGCGAAATGAAAAAAAGACATTTGTGCTCAAAGGCACGAAAAAAT
Organism: Misgurnus anguillicaudatus; assembly: GCF_027580225.2. Classification (NCBI taxonomy): domain Eukaryota; kingdom Metazoa; phylum Chordata; class Actinopteri; order Cypriniformes; family Cobitidae; genus Misgurnus; species Misgurnus anguillicaudatus. The sequence goes on along the minus strand of NC_073350.2, from coordinate 33,688,030 downwards.
CGTGTCTATGAACACAAATAAATTAATCAAATATTTTGTGACTATACAACGACTTTCATTAAGATTGTAAAAAAGAGAGTTTTGCATAACAATAACTATAAAAATATTGTTTTAAAAGTCGTTTATTATTTTAGAAAATAGCGGTGTTCACACCACAACTATAACAATAATTATAAAACGTCTCGTTCTGGTTCTTCATTCTGATTGGTTGAAATGCGTTCTAAGACCGCATCACAAGTATCACTGCGCCACTGTTGCTGCGTACTGATTTATGAAAATAAACACCACAGTCTTTAATAATTTTTACATTTTTCTACATTTACACAGTTATGGAGGTATCCAGATAAATGTCAATAAATATTCTTGAGTCATTTCGACAATAAAGAGAAAACGTTCTCTGGGTTGTTTTTTGTCTTAAATTGATATTTCCGCAATTATCCACTAAATGGCAATCTTACCCAACTTAAACACTGACGCATTTACTCAACACAACAGCGTTGTGGTGGATTAAGCGTGACGTGTACGTTTTGATGGCTCTGAATCTGATCTCTTACAAAAGTTCTTCACAAAAATGGAATTATCTCAAATTTGAGAGTTGATAACTGATAAGAGAACAAATGAAGGTAGGATGAAACGATTTTTTTTGTTGTTGTTGTTGGAAAGCGGATGGTCTGTTCTTTCATTTGATATTTTATGTTTATTTAAAGAAGATACTTTTTCTGTAAGGCATTAAACTAAAACTGGGTGGCAACTTTAAAAAAAAAAACACTGACGGGGAAAGAGTTAAGCATACTTCCACGCATATTTGATTATCACTACAACAGTTGCACGATATAAATGTTAATGTATATTTTAGATGAATGTTGATTTATAAAAATAAACACTACAGTCTTTAATTATATTTTCATTGTGTCTTTGCTGCGTCTGTGTTGCTTGAGTATTGCGCTTTGTTTCAGTCACACTTGATTCTGAGGAACTACTTAGTTTGGCGGAAGAGTAATATTTGTACTAATATAATTACAACTTATTTGTGTTTCATTTTGTGAAACCCTGCTATGCATATGAAGTAACCGTTTTATAGACGCAATAAACCCCGCGAAGCAGTGGGGTTACAGTCCATTTTATAACAGCTAAGGGGGTTTAAGGCACTCCGCTTCGCGTCGTGCCTAACAACACCCCTTAGCTGTTATAAAATGCACTGGTAACCCACTGCTTCGCGGGGTTTATTGCTTTAATATACAAGGAACAATGTCGTTGGGATCACTTGCTAGACGATTTCTTTTCTCGATTGATGAACGATAAACTAAAGTGCACGTCAGTTTGAAATGGCACTGTGGAGAAGTTCATTGCTGAGGTCCATTACATAAAAGCAACAACAGCAGCATATTTCTAAATTTAGTGACATGTAAACAATTACAAACGTTTTTATTAATGCCATTGAAGATAAATGATTTGCGTGAGTACTGCGCCTCCAGTGAATTAGCTTAAAGTTATCATCTGGTGGTATAGAATCTAATATAGTTATTGTTATAGTTAACATTATAGTTATCTAGCCTGATCTCCCGAGAAATAGTACATATTTTAAAAGTTGTCTAAATCGTATCAATTCATACGAAGTTAATCGTGCATAATCATACAATTCTCATGAAAAAACAACAAAACCGAACCCCTAACCCCAACGTCAAATTGGTCAATGCAAATCGTAGAAAACTTACAAATGTGGTTGTATGAATTAATACGAATTAGCCAACTCGTAAAATATGTATGAATGAGATAGCGTTGAGTTATCGTTATAATGTGAACGGCCCTTAAAGGGTGCAGAAATGATGGAAATGATGTTATAATTACAGAAAGCTCAGCTCATATTCAATATGCCGCAAAGTCACAATTTTTTTCAAATACATTTTTATTGCTATTGTAGTTATTTCACAATATCAAAATCTTTAAAATGATGTCTTCATAACTGATGTTTTCTATCTGGAGTGAGGGGAGTGTTAAGGTTTACTATTGTTTTGATTGTTGGGCGAATGGATGAGCCGTCAAAGTTTGCACGGGTTGTAACACAGATCTAGCAGGGCACTTAAGCCTGTGCTCGTGAAGCACTTAAGAGGCAATTTTCCATCAATGTGCCCCCGGTCCCCATCCGAGCCTGGTGCTCATCCTTTATTAATGCTGTTGAATGGAGCACGCGTTCTCCATCGCAGCAGGGGGCTTCTGGGCAAGTCACGAAAGCCTTGACTTACAACGGTAAGGCTCTGCTCTCATGTCACATGCACACACACACACACTCTTGTTCCAGTTCTGCTACACAGACTTATTTTACCAGACTGATGTGCTGATCTACTTTTGAGGAGAAGCACGTACATGGATAGACATACAGTATACATCGCCTGTATAGCTAATGTCCTGGAATGTCTATAACATAGAAAATGACATTCTTGTACATAATTTGTCCCTGCACATTTATCAAAAAAAAAAAAAAAGTGTTAGTCTTTAAAATAGAATATATTTTTGTGTGACTTTTCTCTCTGAGTAGTTAATGAGGTCTTATTTGTCTCACTTTTGACAGACATGCATGCAGACCAACAACTGTTTTTTGTTGCTTCTGTAATCCTACACTTCAAGTAACCTATAATTTATGTAATACGTAAAGTGCATTGTGTGTGAGCAGAATTCGCACCTATTTAACCAAGTTTGATCTCAAGTTGTGTTCTAGGGCCCTATTTTAATGATCTAAGCAAATTGTCTAAAGCGCACGGCGCACGGTCTAAATGGGCGTGTCGGATGCCACTTTTGCTAATTTAATGACGGGAAAAATGTTTTGTGCGCCGAGCGCACAGTCGAAAAGGGTTGTTCATATTTTCCTAATGAGTAATGGGTGTGTTTTGGGCGTAATGTGCAATAAACCAATGAGCGTCTTATCTCGTATCCCCTTTTAAAGCAAGTTGCACTGGCGCTATGTCTAATCCCTATTTAGATGACGGACTAAACTGAAAAACTAAGCGGAGGAAGAAGACCACCAGTTTAAAAATAATAATTTTATTGAAATTTTATTTTTTTGGATTAAAACCTTTAAAAGTTGTTTTCTTTCAGTCATAGAAGTACAAATAGCAAGCTTTTAATTGCTGTAAATGTATTGATATCCTACATAATCATTGTTATCTTATAAAATAATTAGCAAATATGCAAGAAAAGGTTTGTACTCTAAAAATAAAAAAAAACATATAAAGAATCTACGAACGTGCGGAGAGCCGAAGCGTTTCAGCCCTCGGACAGCGCCATGGGATTCTTAAAAAGCATTACTTAAAATGTTTCTCGTCTCACTATATTCACAGGTACAGAGTCATCATATTCAATAAATCCATAGGGTAGCATTTAAAAACAGTTGCATTTGTTTAAAGCAAAGCATTTATTTACTTATTTACTTTATTTACTTGGCGCAGTCTATTTTAGGTGCCTCAAAATAGCAACGCACCAACATTGCGCCTGAACACACCTCGTTTTCAGACCAGAACGCCCATAGGCACAAAATTGGGTGCAAATGCATTTTCTAATTAAACAACGTGGCGCCAAATGTAAAAATGATAATTGCGCTGGGTTGAAACTTGCAAAAGACACTTGCATCGTGCATCACGCATTGCACCGCATTGCGCCAGGTGTAGGATAGGGCCCATAGTCTCGAAAAATTTTATTAATTTATTCGTGTCCATGGCACAAAATTCAGCTTTTTATGCCTTGAGCACGAATGTCTTTTTTGTGTCACTCAGCACGAATTTCTATAAATAGTTTTTTTGTGTCTATGGCACGACTTTCTTTTTCATGTCATTTTATGTATTGTAGGCATGCTCCGATAAATAGTCCGATAATGCTTGCTATGCTTCTCAATGAATTACGGGGAAATGCCGCTACATCCAAAAGTCAGGGGGCGCTCTTGTGCAGAAACTCAGAATGGGCTGTAGACGAAGAGCAATACACACGCAGCTATGATGACACGCAGCTCCAGGAAATGTCTTAAGGATATATTTATATTGCTGTTCTTCAAATCTTTTCAGGTATTTTCATGATAATAAAGAATATGTTTAATAATTATGTTTGACGAGTGTTGCTTTTTTAAATGCATGATATAAACGACTCAAACTAACAGTGATTTTAGATAGATAAGGACTTACTGATCAAAAGCCGTACATGAAATAGCTGTGAATAAGATCGGCTGTCCGATTCAGAATAGTGATCGACCACGTATTTTTAGTGGAGATCGGCATTGATCGGAGCATCCCTAGTGTATTGTTTTTTAGATCATTGTCGCTTGGGTTAGATTTGGGGTTTGGGTTAGGATGTACTTTTATGTATTGGTTTCTACTAGTGATGCAACAATACACTTAGTTCACTGTTCAATACATATTTCGGTTCTTGTTCACGGTTTACGGTTCGGTTTCGGTTCTGATGCCTTGGCCTATTAAAGTGTTTTTAATTATTCTATGCTTAGGTAACAGAAAAAAATACTGGTTTTAATTGCAGTCCTCTTTATTTTATGTAAATGAAAAAATCATCTTACATTTTCTAGTGTATTGATACAATAATATAAGATATAATTAAATAAAGACATATAAAAATGATATCCTGTTCAAACTGGGGAACATGTGAATTCATTACATTACATAAATTGGCCATTTTATATACCTGTACTTAGTAAATTAAACTTTACATTGTAAATGAAGGCTATACCTTACTGCACTACTGTTAAGTCCAACATCATGCTGTCTGTGTAGAAACCAAAAATGCGTTCCTCAATCAAGATTACTGGTGGGATTTATTTTAGCATCATGTGCATTCTCTTCTTGAGTTGAACTTTTTCAACTTGCGCAGAAGACGTGTTTGAGGCAAATAACGCGCGTTTGCATCAATAACAAGCCCAATTTGCGTCATTCGCATTTCCCCACGCGAATTTGCATCTTTACATTGATGTTGTATGTAATCTACACGCGCAAATAATTAATCCACACCTCAGATTTAAAAGTCAGTCGTTCTGCTACTTTTTGTTGTCGTATTTCTGTTGGGTGTGTGTGCACGCGAATGAAATCTGACACCAGCATTGCAAGCAGAGTTCAAGCAGAGTTAACGCAGGTAGCGCACAGTGACTGGATATCAACTCGCTGTGGCGTTTATAAGAGTGCAGATCACGCGCATGCGCACATTAACAAAAGTGCAGGGAATATAAAACTGACAGATTTGGATGGATAAACCGATAAACCGCAATTCACCTGCGCGTATTGGACCGTGGGGGTCGAACCGAACGGTTCAATAATGTATTGAGAATTGTGGCATCCCTAGTTTCTACATGTTTTTCTTCCGCTTTCAAAACTATTCTCCCCTGGAGTTGGGGTTAAAGTTGGGATTTGGGTTTGGATGTCTAAAAATGTCACAGAAAGTGATTCTAACCCCAAGCGACAATGGTAAGAAAATAGGAAAAAACTATGAGAAAACAATACATAAAATTAAACGAAAAAGAAAGTTGTGCAACCAACACGAAAAACTATTTATAGAAATTTGTGACACAAAAAAGACATTCGTGCTCAATGCATGAAAAAAGCTGAATTTCAGGACATGGACAAAAATAAATAATTTTTTTTTACTATAACACGACTCCGTGAGATCATACAGTTAGAAAGTGTCCTGATTAGATAGGACTTGGTAATATATCGAATTTAAGATGTCATTAAAAAATGCGTTAAACATAAAAGTACAGAATGTGAAGTATTGTCTAAATATTATTATCAATATGGCGACACTGAGTAACGCTAGTTTGGAAAGGTTTAGGAGTGGATAATGAATTAGTCCCCAAAAATAATGCACAATCTGTGGATGGTTTGGTTTACATAAAAACAATTGAATCACCTCAAGTATTGTCATGCACCATTTATTAAAAATATTTGTTTTCTTCTGTGCACTGAACATTTTGAATGTCTTATTCAAATCATGCTTCTCTAATGGAGGAAAAAAACTTTTTAAATGAATAGAGCATAAACAAAAACATTGACACATATATCGAGTACCGGTACAACCCATAAAAAAACTGTTTTGAATTATGTTTTGGGTTATTTACGTTGGTAATAAATGTTTCTTGGAAAATGCAGAAATGCCATGCATATTTGCCACGGTAAATCTAAATACCACGGTATGTAAATGTGGTAAGCATGCACTACCGTGGTATACTGTATATCGAAATACCATCATTGCACCATGATACCACTAAAATCCAGAAGAAAGTAAAACGAACTCATATGAGTGAATGAAATAAGAAAAATAAGTGAGTATTGCTGTGTTCCACAAAAGAAGAATCTAAGATATTTATCTTATCTTTGTCATGATTAGGTGCTGACTATGATTTAATGATAAGGACGTACATCTTCCATAGAGCCTGCACACGTTCATCTTCCAGAGCTTCGGCAGGTCTGCTGGGATTTGTCAGATCCCGCTGGGATTTTCTTCTGTACTCTCAGCACGGCTATTTGTGCTACACCTTGTTAGAAAGATTGCAAGAGAAATGTACGAGGTTGAGGAAGGCAGAGGAAGGAGTAAACTATAAAAAGAATGCTTGACTACTCCATTCAGGCTGAGATCAGGAATAGCTCGCAAGCGAACAACCTATTGGTTAAGGTTCACGTATACTGGATTACTGAAGCACGAGGCGAAAAATAGCACAAAACTAAATCCTTCTCTAATGCAAGTTGTTTACAAAATTATGCATGAAGAAGAACCAACAGATACATCAATGTCAACGAAATTTTGTAGATGGAGATCAAAGGCCACATTCACACCGCAGCTAAATTCGGTTGTCAACCCAGTTTTGGGTGCATAATGAATGATAGCCACAGTCTATAGACAAATTCATTTTAACACTTTTACTTGAATCACAAAAAACACATTTACATAAATCAGTGCGGTGTGTACAGGACTGAACCATTGGTTGTTAATGCTGTCATGTCAATCTCTTTAAGATGCTGACGTCTCCACTAGGGGTGGAACGGTACATGTATTCGTTTCTAACCGAATCGGTACGGGGGTCACGGTTCGGTGCATGAATTTAAACGGAGAATACACGGTATGAAAATAAAAAAAACTTGCGTGCAAAATAATTAATGTAATGCGGAACTACTGTTAGATACGCAGGTTCTTTATGGACAGCTAATCTGTTGCCCCGCTTTAGCTCTGAAGCTCTGATTGGCGCCGATGCAGCCGAGCTCCGCCTATGTATGCGCTCTATCACAGCCCGTCTACATTCTGGCACTCTGCAGTTTTTTTCAGTTCGACGCTGGTCCAGTCAGTTAGTGAGCAGCGATAGCGAGGGTGGCAAGTGGTGTTCCACAAGAGTTAGACGCTCCGCCAGCCATCGCAAGTTTGGCAAAACTTCAGTTTTCCAGTCAGTTCCAATAGTACAGGCGAGAGAGTGGTGGAAAAGACGAGGACTGTGCGTCGGCGTTGTTCAGCAGTTGTTAGGTATGTGAGTGGAAATACATCTAATCGGGGCTCTCAAGTCTCACGCATTCACCTTGACACACACGCATTTTAGTCAGTTCACACGCTCACACTTTGTATTTCTCACGCTGAGAAGTAGGAGATAAATTGTCCTGCTAATATACAATTAATGGATGAGGCGCAGTTCTGTTGAGTTCAGCTGCTTTTTTAAAGTGTGCTGTGCTCAACTTTATGCAGCGCCATCAGCGTCAGAGTACCGCGAGAAATCTTGCGAAGGAGGCTGATTTCAAATCGCTCTCGCGTTACTCTGACGTCATCCATTGTCGTTTCTTGCAGCGCCTCGTGAAGTCGTACACACCTATTAATTCACCCTACAAGCCTATTTTTTTGTTCTTTAGTACATTAATATGAAATAAGGCCATAATGTACTTTTAAAATGTATTTAGGTAACACTTGTAATACATTTGAACCCATATTTGTATGAAAGATGAGTACAAGATTACTTAAAGTGGTATACATTTTTGAAATACGAGATAGTATGTTAAATGCATTTCAGTTCATATTCATGACATCTCAAAATAACACTGATAAGGACACCTATGTTTTTAAGATTAGCTTAAGTACTAAAAAAATGCCTGTTTTGCTTTTCCCTCCATTGTACCGAAAGTGAATCGAACCGTGGCCCCCGAACCGAGGTACGAACCGAACTGGGACTTCTGTGTACCGTTCCACCCCTAGTCTCCACTGAGATGCAAGAAAATCATGCGGGAATGAAGGTATGTGTGATTGACATATTTAGATTCGGTCAGCATCTACAGAAAGTCCACTGAGCATAAACAAATCTATGTCCATAATGCTAATTTACTTTTTTGTTTAAAGCCATGACATTAACAATACAATACAATACAATTAGACATTCAACAGACGCTTTTATAATGACTTACAAAAGTGATGATGATCTATTACGGTTATCACTTAAACATTGCAACTTTGTAGTTGTCAAAGCAAACTTTGTGCATCATGTATACGACCAAGTCTTGACTTTGATTGTATTCACATAGTCAGTTGCTGTGTTTCCATTAATGATTTGCACAAAACTTTAGCGTTATTTTCTAAATGTCGACCAAAAAACTATTGTGTAATGACGGCGTTTGCATTAACCGATGTTATACGACTAAAACATAATTTTGTCGACTTGTTAAATATTTCCAAAAACCATGGTGAAGGGTTTGTTCGACTTCATATGGCGACACGCATGCCCACATGCGGATGACATCAAAATACCACAAGAACGACTCGAAAGAAAGCGTACAGAGCAGTCGACTCCCAAATCGCATTTGCAGTGATTAGTTTGCTTTGTGGTTCTTGTGACGCACATAAATTCAGACACACCTCCTCTTTCTTGTCCTCCAACCAAACCTTTCTTCGTGACTTTTATGCACGTCAGGTGACCTGTAAATGCGGAAAACTGTTTGCATTGCAGTTTTGTAATATTTACCATTACCGAATTGCCTGAAAAACCACCTCAACCAAGCGTAAAAACGTTTCTGCGATACAGGGGAGTTTAAGCTAAATGACCGTGTTTCCATTGGTCGCATTTTCATTTTGCTATTTGAAGAGTAGTGGAAACCCAGCTTATGTTTGGGAATTATTTTTAAGATATAAGCATACTCTACAAGTGACCCTGGCCAATAAAGTCTCAAAATTTTGTCAATTTGTTAAAAAGCATTAATAAACTCAAGCTGCTATGCTAACGGCCACCATTGTTGTTTTAGTTTTACTCGCGCATGCCTATTGGCTAGATTAAAGCTCCCATAACACACGCTGTTTCTGCTTATCTCATTTAATCTTGAGTACCTATAGAGTCTTTACTGAAAACTCCAGCTAAGACCAGCATAAGCTGGTAGCTGGTTTTAGCTGGTTTAAGGTGGTTTATGCTGGTCCTCCCAGCCTGACAAAGCTGGTCATGCTGTTGGGCAAGCTGGTCCTCCAGCCTGACCAGATTAAAAAGTGACCAAAACACAACTAGACCAGCTTGCTACACCAGCAAACCAACTTTCTACACCAGCTAAAAACAAGCTGGAGACCAGCTAAAACCAGCTCACCAGCTTATGCTGGTCTTTTCAGTAGGGGTAGTACTGCATTCTTCATATCATCCTTCTTTATCAGATTTATAATAGACAGATCAGCTCTACCGATCGTTTCTGGAAAAACACGGCCCCCTTGAGACTTACCGTGGGACGAGCGAGTCACGAGTAAACAACAAATACAAAACATTATCCTACTAACTCCGAATAACTTACAATTCACTACATGTTTGTGTCGTTTACATTATATGCACTTACGCGCCAATTGCCAAATAACATTTGATGCTGTTTTACGTACCGCCTACGAGTCATGACCCGGTGAGATGTGTAGCATGAGGAATCCAACTCTTTAACTGTGTTAATAAAACGGAAAGCATGAAATACCGTTAGACATGCCCTTTAATGGCATCACCGTTATCACTGGTTAACATTTTTGTAATTTACATGGAGACCACAAGGTGTCATTTTCAAAAACGTGATTTTTGAAACTCATCTTGATAAGTTAGCATTTTCAGGACCCAAAACACAGTTGGGTAAAAGAGCAACCAAACCTCATAAAAATGTTCCCAATTGTCACTTTCATTAATAACCAAACTGTGTGTGAATGTAACTGTGTTAAACTGGACTGACTGCTGTATTATTTAGAGTTCCAGCGTATGATTGATTGTTTTAACTACATAAGATGTTAAGTTTCCTTATTTCCTCAGAAATACTAAGGGGCAGGACACACCAAAGTATTTTTACGCGGCTGAAAACGCCTGGAGGACGCCGAATGCCAGCTGTTTTTCAGCTGATCGCCAGCTTTCTTCAGCTGAGCGCTTTGATAGCTGTGATACTTGAGCTGTGAGCCGGTTGGTTGCTGTGATACTTGTCCCGCCCCTCCTCCACTGTGATTGGACGGCCGTGTGAGAACTGACATTGACGAGCGGAGCTTTTCACCCAAAGTTGCATCTCTTTCAACTCTCGACACTCAGCGCTAGCTGCTGGCTTATCTGAAAACCGGCGAGCTTCCATGCGCCGGCCGTGGGCGTAAAAGCTTTTGTGTGCACGCCCCCCTAATCATGTTCTTGTTCTGCTCCAGTATGTGTGTGTCATCCTAACTTTATAGGGTGGTTTATACGTAACTAAGTTAATAACAGGACAAGAGGACTCTCAGGTTTAATTAAAAGCGAGATATCTCTGCCCACACATCTTTAAAAATAGATTTCACACCCTTCACAACCATGCGACTTCCCTGGTTAATGCGGGAAAACTTTACAGTCTCTTTTTAGTCTCTGAATACACAGCTCATTACTTATTCCAGACACTTTGTTTACCCTGTCTGTCTTATATGCTGCTATTTTATTGACAAGCATTATATTATGTGGGATTTTCTTTTCCCTACACTAATCTTTTATGTATTCAAATGACTTTTGATGTACATCAAGCCAGTTCATACTTTTTTAGAGAAATTATTTATATTTGCCCGCATTTATTACGTTTCTGTAGCTTAATTGATCAGCAATGCAAAGCTAATGTCATGGGTTAAATCCCAGGGAACACACATAGGGGTGGTTTCCCGGACAGGGATTATTTTAAGTAAGGACCAGGCCTTAGTTTAAATAGGATATATAACTAGTTTTAATGAACATGCCTTAATAAAACCATTACTTGTCTGCATTTTGAGGCAAAAAAAGGCACTGATGTATTTTAAGATATGTCAGTACAAGTTGTTTTGTTTGGACAGCTTTTACAATTATTTAAGTCTAAGACTAGTCTAATCCCTGTCTGGGAAACCACCCCATAATGTTAAAATATATATCTTGTTGTAAGTCACTTTGGATAACATTATCCACCAAATGCATATTCGTAGGAAGGGGCATGCACTGATTTTTTTTAAGGGGGCACAGTGTGCACAGCTCACAGAAATTTGTGCATACACAGATATCAAACGAAATATTATTGAGCTATCAGTCTTTTCCATGGCACTTACATTTCTAACAATCTGAACACCCCTGCTTTTATGCAAAAACCTGACTCACTTTCATATCAAACACTATTTACTTGTAATAATGACATATTGGTATCATATTTACATCTGAAACGGCATGTTTTATTTATTTAAGTTTTTATAAATTACTTTAAATGTTTAATTTTGTCATTAATGCATTTTGCACAACAACTGCGTTATCCTATAAAATTTATGTAATTTTAAATCCATAAAGTATATAAACAATGGAAATGACATAAGCTATAGCCATGTGATTGATTTTAATGTTCATGATAATACATTTTTTTTTAGATAATTATTATTTATTTAATTATTAGAGGAACGCATTATTGCATTAAATTTTACCTCATATGTGAACATGAATAAATAGAATAAAGTAATATAACACAATCAAAACGGCAAAAACCTCCGAAAAGTGACAAGGATGCAGCACAGAATTGATAATATTGTGCATATTAAACATTAAAAGTCAAATAACAAATTAATGGACGCTTCTTTGATTTTGCGGTTGCATGCAAAATCCATTTGGCTAAAAAAAACAAGGGGGCACATGCCCCCTCAGTTTGAATGGCCCGTGGCGGCTCGTGACTGCACTTCCGAGGATGCGCTAATTCATAATAAGTGTTCGGATTGTCATGTGTGTGGTTCCCTTTTCCAAAATATGTGTCATGCGTGTGGAGAGATCCTATGTGCATCACGTGTTTTGTCAAAATAATCAATGATAAAGGAGACGCTCGCGTTCCCTAAATACACGCAACACACTCACTTAACAGTAAACTCTGATTACGCCTGAGATTGTGCGAATATCTGGCACACGCGAGCGTCTCCTTTCAAGTTCAAGTTTAAGGCAGCAGGCACTTATTTTGGCATGACACGTGATGCACACACAATCTTTCAAAGCGCAGAACACATATTTTGAAATGACGAACCACACACATGACAAGCTACATACATGTTGTGACGAACTTCGCATCGTGAGCTTCAAAAAATGAAGTCACCAGCCGCCACTGGTTCGTAGGTCACCATGCCACCATTAGATTTGTTGTTTTTGCAATGATACACTGTAAAAATGTCAAATCAACATAATTTGTTAAGTTAAAGTAACATAAAATTATGTCAACTTATCACAAGTCAAAACTTAAAATGGTAGGTCGAATTGACTTGCAAAGCCAAGTTACACTGTAAAAATTCCTTGTTGCACTTACATTTTTAAGTCGAATCAATTTGAAAAACAATTAATTTGAAACTTTCTTGACTAGTAAGGAGTTGCTATAAAAAATTATGTTGAAATAACTTAAGATAATTAAACTTAATTTTTTTAAATAAATACAATTTATTTAAAATTTTAAAATATATTTAAAATAAAATGTATAGCAACTACTCACTAATTAAGAAAGTTTAAATTAATTGTTATGTCAAATTACAAGTAGTGTTTAGTGCCAAACTTAATACGAATTAAAGACATTTTTTTTTAAATGAATGGTGTTTTTTTACATTTTGGGGCGGTTTCCCGGACTAAAAAATAAAAAATAAATGTAAGAGCTGTCCAAACTGAAAGTATCTTGCACTGACATATCTGAAAATACATCAGTGCCCTTTGTTTTTGGCTCGAAATGCACACAAGTAATGTTTTTAGTAATGCATGTTTGTTAAAATTAGTTATATTTTATAATTAAACTAAGGCCTAGTCCTGGCTTAAGTTAATTCCTGTCCGGGAAACCACCCCTTTATGTACATTTTTCTGTTTGTATCTTAATAAAGAGGCTGAAACATAAATATGGATAGGCATTAAAACTTTGCTAAAACAACAAAGCTGGTGGTGGCTTAAAACTTTTGGCACAATACTGTAAATATATGATGGGATAGGAAGTATTTTGCATTGCACAGCCGAGTTCACTTTAAAACAATCTTCACATCTGCAATATCTTTATACAAGCTAATGATATTCATATACATTTTTATATCACTGGATTTGTATTTAAAAGTAAGTTTTCATTTTCCTGTAAGTATATCTTCATTATTGATCTATATTAGCGAGGTGATTTTGACTTTTAGTCAGCCATAACCAGATACTGAATAACAGAACAATAATTGAATTGTATTTCACATGCGATGTTCTGCTTGTAATAGAGTCGCGCAATTATCATTTAGACTTTAATTACAGTTCAGACACGATAATAAAATCTCACCAGCTTCCATTCACCCATCTGTCAGATGAGTAAGTTATGCATCGGAGCGTAAATCTCTCCATAGCAGACAGTCGGAGCCCAGGCTGAGCTCACGGTGCAGAGACATCTTAATGTTTCTGAGCGCTCCCCATTCCTCCCCCCCGCCACTCAATCCACAGTAAAGATATCTTGTTAGTAGATAACAAGCGGCCTCTGTGGGGATTTCGATAGGCACACTTTTATTCCACCAGTGGATGTCTTTCCAAGCTTGCAAGAAGCAGGGTAAAAAATAAAAAGACCCTGCTGTCAATTATCTTCCCTGTGCTGGCTTCAGGAGAACACGAGCGGGTGATGTTGGGTCCTATGCTGCCGGCTGTCCATCACAGACCTCCTCGCGCCGGCTCTGTCGGGCCTGAAAAATGGATGGGAGCAGAGGAGAGCAAAAGCTGTTGTGACTTACAGAGATGCGAGAAGAAAAAAGCATCTGTCTTCTGACCGGAGGTAAAGTTCGGGACCACACTGGACTTACCTGAACATTTGTTGCTCACATTATTGATTCAGATTCACTTACTTCAGTGATCTTCACAAACCCTTTACCCTTAAGTCGCCTCACATTGTTTGTGCTGTGCATGTGAATGAGATCAAATCATGCTGCTTTCAGGTGTGCTATTGTTTTAAGTGTGCACCTTTAATGCACATTAACTGGGGTAGAGAAAAGTTTTTAACATTATAAAAAATTATACAGAGTGCACCTTTAAATGAGATGTGATGTGAATAGTAATAGATAAAATAGACAGCAATAATATATAAGCAATACATTATGCGTTTATCATATCCAATGCATATTAAACACTGAACATAAAAGTTTGATATGTAGAGTTTGCAGAAAGTTTTTTTTACCATTTCCGTGAAAACAGGCCTTCAAAAAATGCCTGACTTGATATTTTCCCTTCTGCAATTTTTCATCACCTCCAAGCTTTTCCTGGCCAATTATTATTCTGAAACAAATCCAGCAGTCCATCAGCTGCCAAATGACCGAAATCTGAACTCGATTCGTTACTGATACTGCATCTAAAATGCTTATAGGCTTTATATTAGGAGAGCTACGATGATGGGTTTGCTTTGTGCATACTGGATCCCGTGAGTACCGCAGTATCATTGATGTACAAACCAATTAATTCATACAGAATCTCTCAGAGTTTGTGGACTAAGATGACTTCATCATTGCTGATAATTACTTTCATAGCCCTTGGGTTATATCTAAATGAGCTAAAACCAAAGAAACAAAATACAATGTGACAGACATTAAAGATGTAAAGTGAAGATTAAGAGCTCAGATTTTAATGGTGCCGATGCATCATGCAAAACATGTTTTTTACATACCTGTATATTTAAAAATGGCTCACCTGTAAAATGAAAACTGCTTTGAAAGTTTGCATAGTTTAGGAAACAGAAAAAAATGTCCTTTTTTGGATTGTGACTCTACAGAGCCCCTATTGGGACACGGAGCAAAAATTAAATAAAGTTTAGTTTCACGTGCACATGTGAAACTATCGCATTTAGTTTCACGTGCGCACGCGATAGTTTCACGTGCGCACATGAAAATTTCACGTGAGCATGCAAAACTAAACTTTAAAAAAAAATTCTGCACATGAAGGTTTCGCGTGAGCACATGAAACCTAAACTTTTGATTTTTATTTACTTCAATGTCACCTAAGGGGCTCGATTCATTGTGCATTTTTTTATATTTTTCCAGGTGTTTGGTTTCTGTCTTAACAGATCGGTTCATGCAAAATTTAATTTCTCCGTTTTTTTTATCAGTACAAATATTTAAAGGTTTTTAAATCCAGAAATATTTACTTGAGAATCAAAATGATCTAAGATGTGATGCCTTTTTTAACAAATTTATCCAAGGGGTAAAAAACTGTTAAGTTTTACATCAGTATATAAAGAAATGTATTTCTTGTTTTAAACATGACTTGCTTCATTTAAAAAAATCTTCAGAAAATAACACTTAGGGCCCTATTTTAACGATCTAAGCGCATTGTCTAAAGTGCACGGCGCACAGTCTAAATGGGTGTGTCTGATGCCACTTTTGCTAATCTAATTTAACAACGGGAAAAATGGTTTGTGCGCTGAGCGCACGGTCGAAAAGGGTTGTACCCATATGATTCTAGTAATGAGTAATGGGTGTGTTTTGGGCGTAACGTGCAAAAGTCTTATCTCTCATCCCCTTTAAAAGCCATTTGCACTGGCGCCATGTCTAATCCCTATTTAGATGACAGACTTTGTAAACTGAAAACTAAGCGGAGGAAGAAGACCACCTGTTTAAGAATAATGTTAAAAAAATTTTGTTGTTTTAATTTTTATTTTTTGGATTAAAACTTTTAAAAGCCGTTTTCTTTCAGTCATAGAAGTAGGCTTTTAATTGCTGTAAATGTATTGATATCCTACATAATCATTGTAATCTCATAAAATAATTAGCAAATATGCAAGAAAAGGTTTGTACTGTAAAAATACTTTATTTGTAACAAACAAGAGATAAAGAATTTACTAATGTGCGGAGAGCAGCATTTCAGCACTGGGACAGCGCCATATGGGAGTCTAAAAGTCGCCAGATGTAGCAATAAAGTCGCTAAGTTGGCAACACAGTCGCTGAGTTGGCAACACTGCTTCAGCCAATCACCCCTTTTTTAAGCAAGTAAACCCCACCCACTGATTACCATTTATTTGCATACAAGTTGAAAATTAAAATGAAAACGAAAATGAAAAAGAAAACCAATAAATAAAATTAAGATTAAGGACATAAAATTAAAATTGAACTTTAAATTTAATTTTTGTCCCTTTTATTGCTTGGGCATGAATAAAAAGCCTTTTAAAAAATTTATTTACAGATTCCTTTTCAAGTTTGCCTTTTTATTTTAATATTGTCAGTCTTGACTCAAGATTATATGGAAAATGAAATGTCAAATCATCAATTTAATTTTATTTTTCAATTTGGCCAAAGTGATGCTTCATCACTTTGAAAATGAAATAATTTAATTTAATGTTTTAATTTTTATTTTAGCATTTAATTTTCAAATTTGGGACATATTTTGTGATTTTATTTTTTATTTTATAATTTAATTAATTAATTAAAAAAAGTCCAAAAATACCTTCCATAGTTTTCAAACATGGGCCCAAATGCATTTGCTATTTAAACAACGTGGCGCTAAACGTGAAAATTATAATTGCGCCGGGTCGAAACTAGCAAAATACACTTGCGTCGCGCTTTGCGCTGCATTGCACCGGGTGTAAGATAGAGCCCTTAATCTCTTAAGTCATTTTACTTCTCAAGGAAATATATCTTGATATAAAAAATTAAGACATTTATGCTGGAAAGTAAGAAATGCATTGTTTGTGGAGGGGTATGATAATTTCTTCTTAATTGATCTTCTCTTTATATTTTCCCTAACTACTGTGTGCATTATATAATTGCAGTTTATTGTTTAGATTTGCTGTCATTTTTTCTACAGATTTGCAAAATCTTTGTGTTAAGATCCATCAGATGAGGCATCTGTTAAAGTGATCCCACATGTATTTTGTTTTTCTGGTCTCCAGTTTGTGCAAAACACTTTATTGTGATGTTAAATGTTTACTGCAGACTCTAAGTCTCATGTTGATCTTGTCAGTCGTGTCTAAGCAAAACCCAGCCAGCATGCAAACGTATTTTCCCACCCGAGGGTCAGTTCTTAAGATTCTCAATCTGTGGTGGAAGAAAAGATTTCATTTAAAGACCTGCCTTTTAATTCATGAAGTGGAAAAAAGCATTGCCCTCAAGAAAACAAATAACATAGAACAAAAGCACAGTTTCCCTCCAAATTGAATGTCATCGACTTAAAAACATCGTCCTCTTCGACAGAAGCATAAACTTTTGGCTTCTGGCTATGAGAAGACAACACAAACAAGATTATGAAGAGAAGACGGCGGCGTGTGGATCCGCAGAGGTTGACGCCGAACCTTTCTTCATTTCCCTCAAGGTTCAGACGACACATCGACAGGGATATAGAGCTGGTGGGTTAATTATTTCATCTAACAGATGTTAAACTTTCGCGCTTTGGCTTTTACATAATTCTTTTTATCTGAAAAATCCCTATAGTGTAATTACAGCATTAAAGACATCTACTCATTAACATAGTTATGCAATTTGAACTAACTGTAACCCCATTAGAAAATGGTCCTGACAATAAGGAGTTAAAGTGTTTGTTTATATCTCTGTTAGTCTGTAACATACAAGAAAATCCACCAATCATATTTATGTGTAAAACTGAACTCTGCAGATCTGCTTAGCGATAGCTGAGTGAGTTATGAAGGGATCATTGTGATTGGTTAAAAAATGTTATAGCTCCGCCCCTTGCAGAGCGAGTGGATGTGTGTGAGAACGGAGGGAGATGCAAACTAAGATGTGAACAGCGGAAAGCTAAACTCATGTAAATATGGCTTCAAACTGTTTTATTTGTTAAAATTGGTTTAAGAGTTTCTTTGTATAAGTTCAAGGAACTGCTGGAGTTTTTGTTTTATTTTTATTTTTATCCCGAGACGGAAAGCACGTTCATTGAATCTCGGTGAGTGATCATATAATCACATGTGATGTCATGTGCGGTTAGCATGTGCTGCTAGTCACAGCGTGATTTAGTTGTATAAAACTATTAATCAAATGATTGTTTTGATTGGTGATTTCATCAACATAAGATGTAATGTGTGTATATGATGGTATGATGTGATTTATGAAAGAACAATTTGTTGTTTCATATGCAAGTACATGAGATTGTAAGATACAAATTGTTGTGTTTAAAGATTCATAGTAATGTTGTATTAATCTTCTATATAGACCAAAATCATACCACATTGTGTTTTTATGAGCTGAAGTTGTTCAGTTATGTTAAAGAAGTACAATTTTGAACCATATTAATATTGTCAAATGCATAATATGTGGGAAACATGTATGTATGTATCCATGTATATGTTATTCTGAAATGGTTAACTTTCAAAATGTTGACATTTTGAAGTATAATTTTGATGTGCATTAGTACAAATGTTCACAACAGACTGTGATGAATGTAATAGTGATGTTTGTGCCTGTTTTTGTGCAGGCCAGGTTTTTTGATTGAATTGATTTCTCTTCCGGATGGAGGATGGCGAGCCAACCAGCTTGAATGTTGAAACTTTCAGCAGATCTTTATGTTCAGGCAACTCCTGATCACCAGTGCTGTGGTAGGACAGTATAAAACATAATCCGCAACCTATGGATAATCTTTTCCCTTTTCTGGAACTTTAATTGACACTGATTCAAACTCTTTTCCATTGAACTGGAACCGACTAAATCTGAGCTCAGCAACGTGAATCGAACTGACCAATGGTTGATCATTGATCAAACTATACACTTATACTGATAAGACACACACACACACGTTTATTGTAATTGTTTATTTTTATTCTTGTTGAGTTAATACAAGTTACGTTGCAAATGCATTTTACTTGTTGTCTTTAATTCATTTTTTTGTTAAATGAAAACAGTTGATTATAAAATCTTGATTTAAGCATTATCATCCAAACCGAACCTAGTGTGTATTTACCTATACAAGGGTTACACAGTAAAACGTGGCGAGCCAGCCAGGAGATAATTGATGGTGCATGAATCCATTTTTCTGTTATTTTTATTGATTTGATTTCATTCTCTGTATATACACTGATACAGTTCATTGTACTAGAGGAAAATGGATGTAGTATCCAAGGAAAATTTAGAAGTGCCCAATTGTGTTCTAGTAAGTGGGTTGTCAAACACTTCTGTTGATGATGACATTTTTGAGTTTTTGAGTAAATATGGGCGCATATCAAGAAAGGTAAAAATAACTGACGCTCAATCCCTGTTCTATGGGCAGACAGTAGTTGAATTTGAGCAGAGTAGTGCAATAACAGCCTTAAAGGCGCTTCCCTTACCTTATAGCAGAACTCTTCGGGAAGACCCTGAAATAGTTTGTCATGTTCAGAGTCTCGCAAGCATAATCAGTGAGATTCATGGTAACACTACAACAAGAGCCTACCTTTCTCAGCTTAAACAATTAGCACAGTTGAGTGGGAAGCAATTTGCAGATATCCTCCAGGATGAACTCAGTAGGATCAGTGATTCTGTTGCAGATCAGCATATGCTTGATGCTGATCCATGCTTGGATACAGATGCGCATTCGTTACCTCATGAACCAGTGGCAGTGTCTAATGATGGGTTTCAGAGGCAGTCACGTAGACCTTCAGATGATACAGGGTTTGTACCTGAGGTTCCTATAAGTACTCACACTGCAAGAGCTAATAGTACACCTGTAGTGCTCTCAACCAGCCAGCTTACTACGCCAGAGGTTCAACGTGTGGTAGTAGAGCATGTTGTTAAAAGTGGTGAACTAGCCTCGCAACTTCATTCACCCTTAAAGTTGAAACCCTTTTCTGGCAGAGTCCCTCACCAAAATTTCGAGGTTGATTATGATACCTGGCGCGCAACAGTCAGTCTCTACTTAAATGATCCTATGATTAGTGATGCACAAGTTGTTCGGAAGATCATTGAGAGTCTTTCACCTCCTGCGTCTAACATAATCAAACCTTTAGGTCCCCTGTCTTCACCTAAAGCCTACCTGGATCTCCTTGATTCTGCTTTTGCTGCAATTGGAGATGGAGATGAGCTTTTTGCCGCTTTTCTAAATCTTAATCAGAATGCAGGTGAAAAACCCTCGGACTACCTCCATCGCCTTCAAACTGCACTGAATTCTGTTGTAAGGAGCAATGGCCTCGCCCCCAGTGAGTCAGATAGGCAGCTGTTGAGACAGTTCTGCAGGGGGTGCTGGAATAACTCCCTGATTTCCAACCTTCAGCTTGAACAGCGCAAACAAAAGCCTCCAACCTTTCCAGAGCTACTACTTATGCTCCGCACAGAAGAGGATCGGCAGGCAGCTAAGAGTAGTCGCATGAGACAGCACCTTGGTGTGACGAAAGCAAAGATGCAACCAAATGTACAAGCTGCCTGTAACATGTGCTTCGTAACCTCTGACTTACCGGGTGATAACGACCATATTCCTTCTGCCGCAGTACAGCCCCTGCAAAAACAAATAGCTAAACTGCAAACTCAAGTTGCTAAGCTTCTGTCCATTCATGAACGGAAAGAGGTCCAGGCGAAAGCCCCTAAGCGTGACAAAACCAAGCCAGTTGATCAAAAGTCAGATGTAAGACCCATGCCAACCTCTCCTGTTTCTGCTTCAAGGCCTAAGCCATGGTATTGTTTTAAATGTGGTGAGGATAGTCATATTGCTGCCACCTGCAATAATGCACCAAACCCAGTCTTGGTGCAAGAAAAAAAGAAAGTGCTTAGAGACAAGCAGCGTGCTTGGGATGCGCAAAATGTTTCACTGGACAAACAAGATTTAAACTAGCTGAGGCCCCTGTTGAGGGACATGCAGAGGCCATGAAAAGTTCATGTCCCACTTCTAAAAGCCAGTTATGTGCCTTAAAGACACACATTGTCTCAAAACTTGAAAAGCTGCCAAAACAGCTAATTGGAGGAAAATGTACTGCAGTCGTCCAAATAGGTGGGACTGAGTGCAATTGTCTATTAGATACAGGCTCTCAGGTCACAACTATTGCTCAGTCATTTTATAATAACCACCTTTCTGACCAGCCTATACAACCTATTGACAAATTGCTTGCTGTTGAGGGTGCCAATGGTCAGCTAGTACCTTATTCAGGCTACATTGAGGTCTGTATAAAGTTCCCTAAAGATTTCACCCAGTCTGAACCTGAGATACATACCCTTGCTTTGGTTGTGCCAGATGTTAGTTCAAACAATGACGTTCCCCTGTTGATTGGCACTAATACTTTGGATGTCATATATGAGCAATGTAGTAATCAGTCAACTGAGTGGACTAGTTCCTCTCGTTATGGTTATGATCAAATTTGGAAAGTACTGAGTAAGAGACAAAAACAGGCTTCAAGTGGAAGGCTAGGCTTAGTAAAACTCAAAGGAAGAACAAATGAAATTCTCCCAGCAGGGCAAAAGATTTTACTTGAAGGGTACCTTGTTCAGTCTGCTTCAGTAGGGAATGAGACATGGGCCTTACTGGAACAACCATCAGAATCCATTCTTCCTGGTGGGGTGTTTGTAGACCACTGTCTCATTACCTTACCAAAGCATAGTCCCTTTAAAGTGCCAGTTTGCTTGAGAAATGAAACTGATCATGACGTTCTTCTTCCGAGTAATTGTGTTTTGGCTGAACTTTGCATTCCACACCAGCTTGTTCAGACTCCTAGCATGAGAAAAGAGGAACTGACTTTAGCTGGATGTTCTAGTCAGCAAGAGAAAACTCTAAATCCTAAATTGCAGTTTGACTTTGGAATGTCACCACTATCCCCTGAATGGAAAGGACGCATAACTCAGAAACTGAACTCTTTCAATGATGTTTTCTCCCATCATGATCTCGAGTTCGGCCATGCCACAAAAATAAAGCATCACATCAAGTTAAGAGATGAGACGCCTTTCAAACAAAGAGCACGTCCAATCCACCCAAGAGATTTAGAGGCTGTGAAACAACATCTGCAAACTCTCCTTGGCGCTGGTATCATACGGGAGTCGGAGTCTTCATTTGCGTCACCAATAGTTGTTGTGCGGAAAAAGAATGGAGATGTACGCCTCTGTGTTGATTATAGGAGGTTAAATATGCAAACAATACGGGACGCATATGCACTTCCAAATCTGGAGGAGTCATTCTCTGCACTTGCAGGATCGCAGTGGTTTTCCGTAATGGACTTGAAATCCGGATATTACCAAGTTGAAATGGAGGAGGAAGATAAGCCTAAGACGGCATTCGTTTGCCCATTAGGCTTCTGGGAGTTCAATCGGATGCCACAGGGGGTCACGAATGCTCCAAGCACTTTCCAGCGCCTAATGGAAAGATGCATGGGTGATATACATTTGAAAGAAGTTCTCGTTTTCTTGGACGATTTAATTGTGTACTCTGACAGTTTGGAGGAGCATGAGAATAGGCTTGTCCATGTGTTAGAACGTCTAAGAGACTATGGACTCAAATTGTCCCTTGACAAATGCAAATTTTTCCAGACTGATGTCCGATATCTAGGACACATTGTGTCAAGAGAAGGGGTGAAAACGGATCCTGAGAAGATTCGAGCACTCAAAACCTGGCCGAGACCCCAGAATCTGAAGGAACTGAGGTCATTCCTCGGTTTTTCAGGATATTACCGACGTTTCATCAAAGACTATTCAAAAATAGTCAAACCATTGACAAACCTCACAGCTGGTTACCCCCCTCATCGCAAAGGGTCCAAGGCAGCTGCTGATGGTCGATATCTGAATACCAAAGAGCCCTTTGCTGAGCGGTGGACCCAGGAGTGCCAAAAAGCTTTTGAGACCGTTATTGACAAGTTAACATCCGCTCCTGTTCTTGGGTTCGCAGACTCTAAGCTTCCTTACACTCTACATACGGATGCTAGCACTTATGGGTTGGGTGCAACCTTGTACCAAGAACAAAATGGCCAACCTCGTGTGATTGCTTATGCAAGCAGAGGATTAAACCGGAGTGAATCAAGGTACCCAGCCCATAAACTAGAGTTTTTAGCCCTTAAATGGGCTATTGTAGAAAAATTCCATGACTACCTTTATGGAAGTCAATTCACGGTAGTCACTGATAATAACCCGCTGACCTACCTGCTTACCACAGCTAAGTTAGATGCGGCCAGTTATCGTTGGCTCGCTGCCTTGTCCACTTTCACTTTTAACATCAAGTACAGGGCGGGTAAGCACAATATGGATGCTGATGGGTTATCAAGGAGACCTCATGATGTGTTGGAAGATGATTGCATATCGAAAGATGAAAGTAACAAGATCCAACGTTTTACTTCACATCTCTTGGAGTCTGCTAGTCCACTGAAAGACATTGCAAGGGAAACTGTTGAAGCGGCATGTCAAAAGCATCTTGTCACTCAAAACTCTGAGCAGATTCCCTACCTTGGCTATGTAGAATCCTTAGCAATGCAGGCGTCCGCCATTCCCTCTTGCTTTGAAGAGCAGGACATTGAGTGTGGTGTTTTACCCCTGCACAAGTATGATCAGACAAACCTCAAGAGACTGCAGAGAGAAGATCCTGTCATAAAGCAAGTCATAGATCTCATGGAGTCTAATAAAAGAGTGCCTACCGACTTGAAGGTTGACAATTCTGACCTCCAGTTGATGCTGAGGGAGTGGGATCGTCTTCAGCTGAAGGACGAACTATTGTACCGCACACGGCTGTGTGACGGCCAGACTGTTTTCCAGTTAGTATTGCCATATGCAATCCGACCTCAAGTACTCCAGGAACTCCATGATGATATGGGCCATTTAGGGATCGAAAGAACTCTTGACCTAGTAAGATCCAGGTTTTATTGGCCCAAAATGTCTTTGGAAGTAGAACGCAAGGTTAAAACCTGTGGAAGGTGTATCCGAAGGAAGTCTCAGCCCAGTAAAGGTGCTCCTCTTGTCAACATATGCACTACCAGGCCCATGGAACTGGTGTGCATGGATTTCCTATCACTGGAGCCTGACAGTCGGAACACTAAAGATATCCTTGTAATTACTGACCACTTCACAAAATATGCGGTGGCCATCCCCACGAAAGATCAAAAGGCAGTCACAGTTGCCAAGTGTCTGTGGGACCAATTTCTCACTCACTATGGTTTCCCTGAACGACTTCATAGCGACCAGGGTAGAGATTTTGAATCCCATGTCATAAGGGAGCTGTGTACTCTTACAAACACACGGAAGGTGAGAACAAGTCCATATCATCCCAGAGGGAACCCTGTGGAGCGATTTAATCGCACCCTCTTGAGTATGTTAGGTACCTTGCAGGACAAAGAAAAAGCTCACTGGCGTGATTATGTGAAACCATTAACTCATGCATACAATTGCACCAAGAATGACGTCACTGGGTTTTCACCGTATGAGCTTATGTTTGGTCGGCAGCCAAGGTTACCTATCGATGTTGCTTTTGGGTTACCTGTCAGAGATGATACGGCTACTTCTCATTCCCAGTATGTGAAGAACCTGAAGGCTAGATTGGAACACAGTTATGGGATTGCAATTCAAAATGCAAAGAAGGTGGCTGACAAAAACAAAAAACGCTTTGATAAGGTCATCAGAGAGTCCACCTTGGAAATGGGAGACAGAGTTCTAGTAAGGAACTTGCGTTTGCGTAACAAACATAAACTCGCTGATCGGTGGGAATCTACTGTTTACATTGTGACCAAACGTATGGGAGACTTACCAGTGTACTCCGTTAAACCTGAGAATGCCGATGGGCCAGTACGGACGCTGCATCGTGATCACCTTCTTCCCTGTGGATTTCTTCCTGAAACAAAAGAGGCAGAGGAAGTAGTCATTCCAACTAGAAAGCCAAAAACAAGACAAGATCGGATTCAGCTTGACCAACCTGATTCAGAAGATGAAGAAGAATACTGGTTGCATTCTTTCATCTCACCAACTCTAACAAGAGAGCAAGCGATGGAGTCCCTTGAAGTGAAAAAGAACCATAATGTTACAAATCAGTTCACTCAGATGGGAAACAACAAGGGAAACTCACTTCAGACTGTTCCAAAAGTTGGCATAAAAGACCAATCCTTGCCTGATGTAAAAGATATGGAACTGCATGGTGGTGACACAGTTGTCGTAAACCAAACAGAAAATGAGATTGAACATCAAAACTACTCACCTCTTATTTTAACTGATGAGAGAGATCTAGTTGAGACATTTGTAAATGTGAGTAGGACTGAGAAATTGCTTGATGTTTCAGTTGAGCTTGATGAAGTCGTAAAAAGTACCCCACCGCATACTATCGTTAATATGCCAGATTCAGAGGTTAATGCACCCGAAGCTGCTATTGAGATCCCTGAAAATGAATCATCAGGTGAATGTCCGGTACGCAGATCTGAAAGAATCCGTAGGGCTCCTGGGTTGTTCCATTACCCAACATTAGGGAAGCCCATAATTTCTTTTGCACAGACTGTATTAGAAGGATTTCATCAAGCACTAATTGGTACTTTAATAGAAAGACATGATAATTTAAGAAATCCTGTGATGTCAAATGGCTATGTAGTCTAATAACATGAAGGGACTCATGTTGATTCAGAGGGGGAGGGTGTAACCCCATTAGAAAATGGTCCTGACAATAAGGAGTTAAAGTGTTTGTTTATATCTCTGTTAGTCTGTAACATACAAGAAAATCCACCAATCATATTTATGTGTAAAACTGAACTCTGCAGATCTGCTTAGCGATAGATGAGTGAGTAATGAAGGGATCATTGTGATTGGTTAAAAAATGTTATAGCTCCGCCCCTTGCAGAGCGAGTGGATGTGTGTGAGAACGGAGGGAGATGCAAACTAAGATGTGAACAGCGGAAAGCTAAACTCATGTAAATATGGCTTCAAACTGTTTTATTTGTTAAAATTGGTTTAAGAGTTTCTTTGTATAAGTTCAAGGAACTGCTGGAGTTTTTGTTTTATTTTTATCCCGAGACGGAAAGCACGTTCATTGAATCTCGGTGAGTGATCATATAATCACATGTGATGTCATGTGCAGTTAGCATGTGCTGCTAGTCACAGCGTGATTTAGTTGTATAAAACTATTAATCAAATGATTGTTTTGATTGGTGATTTCATCAACATAAGATGTAATCTGTGTATATGATGGTATGATGTGATTTATGAAAGAACAATTTGTTGTTTCATACGTAAGTACATAAGATTGTAAGATACAAATTGTTGTGTTTAAAGATTCATATGTTGTATTAATCTTCAATATAGACCAAAATCATACCACATTGTGTTTTTATGAGCTGAAGTTGTTCAGTTATGTTAAAGAAGTACAATTTTGAACCATATTAATATTGTCAAATGCATAATATGTGGGAAACATGTATGTATGTATCCATGTATATGTTATTCTGAAATGGTTAACTTCCAAAATGTTGACATTTTGAAGTATAATTTTGATGTGCATTAGTACAAATGTTCACAACAGACTGTGATGAATGTAATAGTGATGTTTGTGCCTGTTTTTGTGCAGGCCAGGTTTTTTGATTGAATTGATTTCTCTTCCGGATGGAGGATGGCGAGCCAACCAGCTTGAATGTTGAAACTTTCAGCAGATCTTTATGTTCAGGCAACTCCTGATCACCAGTGCTGTGGTAGGACAGTATAAAACACAATCCGCAACCTATGGATAATCTTTTCCCTTTTCTGGAACTTTAATTGACACTGATTCAAACTCTTTTCCATTGAACTGGAACCGACCAAATCTGAGCTCAGCAACGTGAATCGAACTGACCAATGGTTGATCATTGATCAAACTATACACTTATACTGATAAGACACACACACACACGTTTATTGTAATTGTTTATTTTTATTCTTGTTGAGTTAATACAAGTTACGTTGCAAATGCATTTTACTTGTTGTCTTTAATTCATTTTTTTGTTAAATGAAAACAGTTGATTATAAAATCTTGATTTAAGCATTATCATCCAAACCGAACCTAGTGTGTATTTACCTATACAAGGGTTACATAACGAACTGATGAGAATGACACTGAAACACTTCAGATAATCTTGCGGAGCATCACATGCCTCCAGGTTTATGAAACATCACAGACCGTCACGTATGGATTCAAAATAAGACTGCAGAGTCATTAACAGGTTATTCTCACCTTAAAGGAATACATCATACCTTTAAAAAAATATTTACACTTTAACTTTGCAGCTGTTCTTCTGTCGGGTGACAAAAAGGACAAAACAGAAGAAGATTAGCAGTGAATAATGATTTTTTTTCACACAAAGCTCTCATGGCTTTAGAGGACTTGTTTATAGTTCAAGAATTGTATTGACTTTTTTAATATGGTGGTTAATATGGTGTTTTTTTTATTTGCCTTTGTAGCACTTGCACATAGTCAATATAAATTTTGGTCTGTATAAAAAAGAAGAAAACTATATTCCTCAAAAAGTTATTTTGTAAAAATCTGCCATTTAAATTACGGCAAGCACTTTTTTCCAAAGCGACTTGAAATAGATTACAAGCTTTACATTTTATCAGTAGCCTATATGTTTTTCCCGATGTTTGAACCTATTACCTTTTGCACTGCTAACGCAAACTTCACAATTATTTATAACTCACAATTTGTACATAATAACATACAACTAACCTCTATAACACAGATGGTAAAATGACCGGCCACATGCTGAATTACAGTTTATCACAAGTGGCCTTTTACTGTTTTTCACCATACATTTTTATGGTGACTTGCATTTTTAACTACCGAGCCCCTAAGGTGACATTGGAGTAAAAAAACGTAAAGTTTAGTTTCATGTGCTCACGTGAAACTTTCATGTGCAGATTTTTTTTTAAAGTTTAGTTTTGCGTGCTCACGTGAAAATTTCACATGCACACACGATAGTTTCACGTGAGCACGCGCAAAAGTTTCATGTGAGCACGCGAAACTAAACGCGACAGTTTTACGTGCGCGCGCGTGAGCATGCAATAGTTTCACGTGTGCACGCATTAGTTTCACGTGCTCACCCAAAACTAAACTTTATTTAATTTTGCTCCATGTCCCCTTAGGGGCTCCGTATTTAACACACTAAAACCATAATTTTAAAAATATTTTGTCATAAAATTACATACTGTATATAATCCTGTTGAATATGAGATTTTCACCATAAAATATATATGGTAATTCACACCTTATACTGTACATTTTACTTTTACCATTTTTCACAGGTTTTAACTGTATATTTTAGGCTTTTTTAGAGTTAACCAATTAACGTGTTTTTACTGAAGCATTTTAAATTTTTTTGTTAAAGTTACAATGTTTTGTTAAAGTTACAGTTTTTACAATGTATCTAAAAAAGCACATATTAAAAAATATGTAGAGGTAATATTATAATAATATTTTTTGGAACACAAAACAAGTCATTAATGCACACACTGTAAAAAATTCCGTAGAAATTGCAGCTGGGTTGCCGGTATCTTACCGTAGATTTAAATTTATGTTTTTTAGTGGCAACATTTTGTTCAAAGTTAAATGAACATTAAACATTTACAAGTCTTTGTCTTTACAGAGTAAAACTAAAAAACAGCATTAAACTAAACATTTTGGGAAACAAAATCTGAAGCAAAAAACAGAAAAAGGTTGATGATGATTTCTTGTTCCCAGAATGCTTGCATGAGGCTGTTATTGTATAGTTTTATTCTGTAAAGATAAAGACTTGTTAATATTTAAAATTTATTTAACTTTGAACAAACTCTTGCCAGTATATAACATAAATGTAAATATACTGTAAATTACCGGCAACCCAGCTGCAATAACATTGTAATTTCTACGGAATTTTTATAGCCAACAATACATTGCATGGGTCAAAATTATAAAAATATATTTCTATGCCAAAAATAATGATATTAAGTAAAAATCATGTTCCATAAGTATATTTTCTACATTTCCTTCCATAAATATATATAAAAATTATTTATTATTAGTAATGTGTGTTGCTAAGGACTTCTTGGACCCCATTAACTTCCATAGTGAGGAAAAAATAATATTGTGGAAGTAAATGGGGTCCGCGAATGGTTTGGTTACAAACATTTCTCAAAATATCTTGTGTTCATCAGATCAATGAAATTTATACAGGTTTGTAACAACATGAGAGTGAGTAAATGATGACAGAATTTTTATTTTTGGGTAAACTATCCCTTTCACATGGACAACTTTAAAGAGCACCAATGATCCGATTCACAATTTTACATTTCCTTTGTTGTGTAGGTTTTTATAAGTACATGTTGATGATAAAGGTAAGTAAACGATGATGCGAGGTATCGTCTCCAACATAAAATCTTTTTTTTGGACTACAACAAACACATGGATTGTAGGCAACACTTTACTTCCTGGGATTGGTGATGCAGACGAGACCGACATTATCATAATTCGGACTCACAGCCTGTAAGTTAACTCCTGTTAGCAACCGAATCTTTCAAACATGGTAAGGAGCGTCACATTTCCAGCTGACATCAGAGGTATTCAGGCCAAGAGTGAAATCTGGAGCTACAAAAATGTATGATATGTGGAAAAGAATGTGTTTTTGAACCATAATTAAACAAATTGTATTATACCACATACACAACGTTGTTTTTTAACAGTGAAATAAGTTCTCTTTTTAAAGGCGATTTTCTCAAAATTTTGATCTTTGCACCCTCAAATTCCAGATTTTCAAATAGTTGTATCTATCCTAACACTCAATGGAAAGCTTATTTATTCAGCTTTCAGATGCATAAATCCATTTTTTTTTATTTTACCCTTATGGTTTTGTGGTCCAGGGTCACATATACTTTTTGGCAATATGCAATTATGACAAATTTTCCATTTTAAGTGAATTTAATTTAATGATGGGATTGGGATATAACCGTATCCTGTTACAGAGAGATGAAAAGAAGGAAATATTATGCCGGAAACTTTCAGAGATACGCACAGAAATGTTGATGCCGCTGAATATTCCCACAAGACCAGTGGTTTCTTATGAATAGATATGTTCGTGCGAACAGCATTTGCATTCATAAATTTGATAAAGTCATGTCTGTTTTAACTTCCGGCGACCTCGTGTGCTCAATTACGGCGATCCGTCTCCAATCCCAGTTCTGGAGTCATCAAAGAAAATCCCAGAAGATTTCACAGTATGAATATCCCCTGTCAGAGCAAAACCACACGTCCGTCTCTCTCTCTCTCTCTCTCTCTCTCTCTCTCTCTTTCTCTCTCTCTCTCTCTCTCTCTCTCTCTCTCTCTCTTTCTCTTTCTCTCTCTCTCTCTCTGTAGACCAGTCAATACAGACACAAAGAAATGTGGTGCCCTGTCATTGTCGTGCTGTGCTTCTGACAGTCCTAACCATTCACATGAACCCTCGTCCTAAAGAAAGACCCATGGCTCTCAGAGCACGGCTGTATTGCTGTCTTCTGCTGAGATCTGTTGTGTGTGGGGTCTTGTCAGAGATCTGACATAGGGCACGGTTGCAATGAAGATAACACTATCAATGAGACGTTGCCTGCTGCTTGCACCATAGCCAAAATAACTGTCTATACAACTTGTGTCCTGGGTGTAAGATTAGCAAAGAATTACTGTAGAGGCCATTGACCGTTTCTTTCATTAATAACCATTTGCTGGAAAAGCATGTACCAATAAATCACAAACAAAGCCAGGATTTTTGGGATAAAACCACAAGCTTTGTGAAAACAGCGCACTGCTACCAATTAAGCTCATAGACTGTAAAAGAAAGATGGAAGACGTGACCCCGCTCCCTTCCATTATAATGAACTGAACGTAAAATGTACGGCGATGGACGTTGACACATTACGCAAAAACGCCAGTTTGGAGCCAGGACATGTGCATAAGGAATTGCCCATGGAGACCGGAGGCAGAGTCGCGATATCAAGCTTCCGCCCCAAACGCTTGCACGCCCAATTTAACCACGCCCTTTGAACATCTTATTTGACTGGCTTGCTAAAATAAGGTACGTTTAATACAACAAATTTTGTCGGTGTGAAATAACACAGAAATCGAAAATTAATATCTTCAATCTTCCCTTGAAGCTCTGAGAGTCCGCTCAGACAAGATGTCAATCACAAATGTCAATCATAATCAAATTACTAGCTCAAATGAAACTTTCCACAAAAACGAACAATTGAAATTATATCAGCATGACAAAAAACTACCTTAAAGGACCAAAAAAATTTTTTGTAATATATTTTTTAATTTATTAGTCCCGTTTGTTTGCATGGAGAGGGCGGGGTTTACGGTTTACTGCATTCAGCCACCAGGGGGCGATCAAAGAGCCAGCAGCTTCACTTTTCAGGATGTGCTACCCAGTCTCACGTAGATGCGTATAAATAGCACGAAGTGTATAAATCATGCAGGGCCGGCGCCACGAGGGGGCGTGAGGGGGCGTCGCCCCCTCACCGGCACTATCTCGCCCCCTCAGACCACCATTAATGTTGAATGGGATTTTATTTTAATGATAATATTTTATTTAAAAATCACATTTGCCTTGTGTATTGTCTTCCTAAAGTGAATTTTAGAGTCTAATTATTTAACAAAACCAAAAAATCAAGTGTGCATGTATTCTACGGTGACATTAATAAACACACGCCCACTTCATGGCTTGTTACACTTCAAGCGGCGCCACTAGAACTGTGAGGCGATGACGTCAAAGCGCCGCGAGAGCGAGACGAAATTACACTTTGCATGATTTCTCGAATCGTTCTCGCGGTACTTTGACGTCATCCGGCTGTCGTTTCTTGCAGCGCCGCATGGAGTTGAACAAGCCTTTTGTGTTGACAGCTTGACAGCTTGACGCACGTCGACGTCGTCAGTCTCAGCGGGAAATCAAGATGTCGAAGTGCGAGAGTATATCAAAGTTACAGAAAGGAGTGGGAGAGTGACCCGGGCCTGCCCTGTAGCAATGGATATATGTAAAATAGGACTGCAAATTCTGCAAACTGGACTCCGGATTATCACACGTCAATTAATGCCGTGGCATGGATTATTATCGGAGCATTTCAGGTGCACAGAACCAAATGTTCGGCTGTCATGTCAATTCTGGCACCATGAACAGCCAGACTGTTTTGAAAAGTTCAGATGTTTATGTTCTTCAGCATCCTTGCAAGTTAAAGTACAACCAACCTATTATTGTTCTGCATTTAACGTTAAAGGTAAGCATACTATCTCTCTCTCACACACACCTGTTTATCAGAAGTAAAATACGTGTATTATTATTAATATTAATAGATAAAAACAGACATTGAATTTATAGTTAACGAATAGGTATTTAAATTAGCCTATCCTAAAGCATAGCTAAATGTGTAAACGAGTTATTGTCATTTTGCTATTGTGGTTCTCTATCTGCTGGTGTTTAATCGCTAGCTTATGGTGCATTACTTGTGGCAGTTAAAATAACTACGTTAAATGATCAAATTGAACCAAAATTTTGATAAAATGTTGCGTTTGAACCGTCTTTGCGCTAGAAACCATTTGCAAACACTGTCCCCCACCATTACGTAAAAATTATTTGCACTACGGAAAGCAAACACGAAGTACGAACATTTCATAATTTCAGGGTATTATATTGCATTAACTAATTTCACAATGGACAGTCGAAATGGATTAAAAAGAAACTACCTCTGGGTCTGAACTTCAAATGAGCAGTGTTGTGCTGTTAAGTAACGTTAGGTATGCTTGTTGTTGTATATAGCAAAAGTGTTCAGATCATGTACGTTGCTCACTATAGCTGTAGTTTTTGTGGTTGTATTACAGAGATGTTTGTTTATAACACGTTAAAGCTTAAGGGACGTACCAAAGCTATATGTATTTTCTAGCTTGGGGAATTAAATGTATTTTGTGTGATCGCCCCCTCATCAGCGCTCGGCTGGCGCCGGCACTGCATGCAATACATGCCAAATTCCACTTTGGCGTGCATATGATACAGCCTGTCTTTACCGTTTACTAAAATGGCGCGTCTTTTTTGTCGTTTTATTTATTGGTTTCTCAATTTTATTTTAAACCATTTTCGTTTGGGTTTAGGGTTAGATTTGAGATTTGCTTAAGCAGGTTATTTAATATACAGGTTTCTCCATGTTTTTGTCTATATTTAAGCCATGGTCGCTTGGAGTTAGGGTTAGAATTGGGGTTTGGGTTAGGATGTCATTTTTATATAACAAAAAGTTGTTCCAACCCTAAACCCAAGCGAAAATGGTAAAAAATTGTAAAAATTGAGAAACCAATAAATAAAATGACAAAAAAGATGCACCGTTTAAGTGATTGGGAAGGAGTGGCGCATCATATGCACGCCAAAGTGGAACCCGGCGTATATATTGCACAATTCTTACACTTCGTGCTATTCATACGCAACTCTGCGAGACTGGGTTGGGATGTATGATGCACACCCAATTTAGCTACAAGAACACTGTAAAAGTGGTTAGGTTGATTGTTAACAATGCTGTTTTGTTGACTTTTTGCATCTTAAAATATGCACATACAGTCATTACGTCCAGTACGCCAACAGGGCTTAGACTTGTAGACCGTACACGACCTGCTGTACAGTCTTTGATGTTTTGTGTTCCTTCTCTTATAGTAGCCAAAGCGTCCTGTTTTCTGAAGAGCTGGAAACACAGATAAGCCTCTAAAAACAAAGCATCAGTGCTGTTTACTGTTGTGCAAGACTATAAAGACCCATACCGCAGCTGAGTTTTCATTTCTCCAATTGTTCTCCATTAGAGCATTTCTCCCCCTTGCATTTTTAACATTTGAGTCGTGATCATAGATACCTGTGGTCGTTTTTACCGCTTTGTTTTTTGTAGCGTGACATACAGCAGTGGAAAGGTCCTAATAATTACAACTAGGCTGTTTTAATTACAACTGAATGTTTGGCAGAGACACAATTGAGAATTCCCAACAGGCCTTTTCAGAATTTGGCGCTAACCAATCTGCGAACAAACAAGCGTTCCTGTTTAATTGATTTCCAGCGTAGCCCATCGGGAGCAGCGTATTCATAAGCGATTCGAAATTCATTATACCCGCACACAGCGCTCCGAATGCAATTTTGACCCGAAAACACACAACGTGTGGATTATTATTTGAAATTGTAAAATTGTCAGTTGCGTGCTTTTCAAACTCAAATAATGCGACCTGCATAATCACTCTACATCGTGTAATAAATCACGAGATGATGATTCTTACTTTCACACCTGGTACTCCACAATTACTCAACATGAATGCTGCATCTCAGCTTTATTCTTCCCAACAGACCATAATCGAATGTTTCGTCTCCAACACCAACTTATGGGCCAGCAACAGCTGCTACGATCACCTTGCCCCATCTGCCACATGATGCTGGCTACTGCCTTCCTGCCCACAAGACCTTGGCCTTTATTCTGTCTTCCTCGCTTTATTTACATAATGCTATTTATGTGTACTTGGATTTGCTACAGAGGCTCATTGGATTTTTGCATCTTCATAACCTAAAAATAATTTCTCCTGGTACATATCACATTTGTATGTTTTAGTCCACTATGTTTTATGAAAATTAAACCGCAAGGAAGATGTAAATTGTTTAGGCATTCTACACGTCTGCGTGCATCTGACTTTAAATATGTACCAAATGGCACAAATCTACTCAACAAAGATGAGCAGGCTTTTATTTGTGTACATGTCTGCTTCGTAACTTTTAATAAACATGCATCAAAATGGACTAAAAACAAACGTCTCTAGAAGAGATGCACAGATATATCGGCCAATAATCGGTCGATAAAAGCAATTTTTCACATTATCGGCTATCAGACGATTATTTAAAAACAGTCGATACTATAGTCATGGCCGATATACCCTGTCAATCAAAAGGGAAATTGCGATGAATTCGAGCTCTGAATATAGAAAAAACATCACTACATTAGTTTAATGTTAAAAATATACTCATTCGCCGCCAGCGTTTTTTTTATTTTATTATTTTTAAAATTTTCACAAAAGTTTCACAAAATGCATTCCAGAAATATTTTCTTCTAAAAATATATAAACATACAAATATATAAAATGAAAGAACAGACCCCTGCTTTCAAACAAATCAACAAACAAACAAAACAGGAAAAAATCTTTCATCCTATCTATATTTTTTTCTCTGCTTATAAACAATTAAATATGTGTATTTTTCTTTAAAAATATTGTTTTTAGCTAAAAGCTGAAATAATTGCATTTTGTGAAGGAATTTTGTTAGAGATCTGATTCAGAACGATTATCAAAACATACACAGAGTTTAAACGTTTTTTTTTTTTTTATAAATTTGGTAATCTAGTGGATAGTCGCGGTATTACAGATTAACATAAAACCTCATCAGGAACATGTTTTTTATGCAAATGTTTTCTTTTAATTGACGAGATAACTTGTCAATGGCGGGGAAAGAGTTAATGGTTAGAAATTATTCAGAAAATCTTCAGAATTTAGTTATTCGAACTAATATAACTACTAATCAATTGGTATCGGCAGATATCAGTCTGAATAATCGGCTATCTGTATCTGTGTTATTTGGGGGGACTTGCAACATGCTGTTTCTGTCAGGACTTTTCCCCCTGGGATGCTTCAGGGTGTCGTGCATTGCTTGACAAAGGCAAAGGTGAAAGCTCATGAAACATCCCGGGGGGTTAAACCTTCAACCAACCCCATTATTTTACCACATGGGTAAGATGCCATTACAGACTTGACATTTCAACGAGCCCATCCGAGTGTAATGAATGATAACCACGACAATTCAAGTAATTAGAGAATGATGGGACATCAAAGACTTGCTTCAAAGGCTTTCGTGAGAGATTTGGAGAATGGCGCTCTGGGCGCTCAAGATGGATATCACACGGATGAGTCTCACATCTGTCTCTGCTGTGCCAGCTGACGCAAGCCGTGTTTCTCAGAATAATCCTGACAGCTCGGCTTCATCCTGATATCGATGTGCCACCGAGGAGATGCAGCCGACACAAAAACAGCATTTCTGAACAAACTAATTGTTTTGGAAGTGCATGCATCACAAACTTTAAACTCGAAACGTCCGTGATGTTGCTTTGATTTAAAGATGTCACGAAACGCTTGAACCAATTTCCAGCCCGATCCTCCCATCTTCTCGTTCGACCTGTGTTCAGCCAGGTCTGTCATATGAAAAGCCCCGCCAAGATTCCCACGTTGAAAGGTTGTCTTATCAGTACAGAGGCTATTCCACAGTTCATGGGCTGTTTGACATGGTGTCTAAGGTTCTCATTTCCCTTTCGCTTAATACACGGCAACAGTGATGTCCCTGGTGGGTCCGGTCAGAGGAAAGCTGTCTGATCTGAGAGCAGGGTCGGCTGATCCTCCACAACACAGCTGCCAGAACACAATAGAGAAATGGCAACCCAGACGCGTGCCAGACTGAATACACAATGAAGAGAAAGACAATATTTCTGATATTTTACGATGTGTCAAAAACACAACGCAGCTGATTTGGCCAACACTGACAGATTTACTTGACGTCCGTAAGTCACCTGTGTTGAGGGACTTAATGAAGACTTATTTCTTTCAGGACTGAAAAGCACACCTCTCAAGAGAGAAAGCGTCAAGTATTTCAGAAGTTTAAGTAGAAGTAAGTGACAATGGAAATGTTCAGGAGAAATACAGAAATGAGAAATGGTGCTTTACAGTTGTGTGGAAAGTATAACTCAGGGGTCTCCAACATGGTGCACGTGGGCACCAGGTTGCCCCCACAGAGTCTGTGAGTTGCCCACCAAATCACATTATATTAATAGCCTCAATTTTAATATGAATTAATTACACATTTTTTTACATTAGCTTGGCTTCTTTTATGTATGTTAACATTTTAAACAATGATAAAACAAGTAAAGCAAAAAAAGTTTTGAGTAGATTATATCAAAAAAGTAGCCCTCCAGATTGTTTATCCATTGTGGTAGCCCTTGCTCACAAAAAGGTTGAAGACTCCTGGCATCCTGGTCTCTGAAGTTTGTGAATTCAAATTTAATTCTGATTTGAAGGCAGTTTTGACATTGTTGAGATCTCTTCTGAAACTCAAGAGGAGAAACATGAGACCTCAGTATAACAAATGTAACTTTTTCCTTCTCATCAAGGCTTTGCACCGGTTCATGGAACGAAAACAAATACCAGAAACTTTTGATGCTTTGCAAGGAACAGAAACGAAATCAGAACCTTAAAAAATATATGTTCCGGAACAGAATCGTTTATTTAAAATAATGGTAATCGGTTAATACTGTTATTTTTTTCTGTTCTTTGACAAGATTTCTGTGCAATATGACTCTGTGAAGTTCACTTTCGATCATCATTGACTCATCGGAGAAATGAGAAGCTTGCCACCAGCAAGTAGCCTACTCAAGCCCAAGTCTAGGTAAATATTGTAGGCTACCAAGTATCTCAAGATGTTTGTTTTATTAGTGGTGTAATGGATTGCAGTGGATCCGTACAGATCACAACCCCCACAGTTTGGCTCGCATTTGATTCGCGGATTAATATGCAAATTTTGCACGTGTTTCAAAGGCTTGCAAATGTTAACACTGAATTGATTATAAACAATTTAATGACAAAAAGGGGATAAAGTAAACAATTTTCTGTACGTGCAGACACATATGTGGTTGAATATGTCCGGTCCATCTCCAATCAAACGTGATTATCCCTATGCCCTTCGAACATCACAACTCTTGATGTATAATCTTGAGAGAGATTTGCGCTACTCTGTCCCATAAAACAACGTAATTTTCACTTTATGTGGAGTGAATGTTTATGCTGCATCTTCTTCCCGTAGCGCTGTTTGGAATTCGTCCTCCGTCTGTGTGTGTGCGGGTGTTTTTAACTGCACTCAAAAGTGCATACACGGAGAGACGCGTTTCAAAAAGCAAGCGAACAATCTTTCTGTTCTTGACAGGACACATACAAACAAAATAATCTCGAAATACCACAGTATTATTTTTTTAATAAAAATATTTGTTTAAGTTGTCCAATAAACGGCATGGCAGAAATCGCTTACATAATGTAGCCTTTTTTAATGTTCGATGACAAGATAGAGACTTAAGGAAAATTATGTAGACTAATAATTTAAGTTTAATGTTGAAGGATCCTACCTTAGATCCTCACGTGCAGAATGTTTTTATTATTGTGTTTTTTTATCTTTAATTATTTATTTAC
This sequence comes from Misgurnus anguillicaudatus, assembly GCF_027580225.2. Taxonomy (NCBI): domain Eukaryota; kingdom Metazoa; phylum Chordata; class Actinopteri; order Cypriniformes; family Cobitidae; genus Misgurnus; species Misgurnus anguillicaudatus. Next base: position 33,649,494 of record NC_073350.2, on the reverse strand, counting down.
ATAATCATCATAATCATTTTATAATCATTAGTTATTATCCATTTAATTATTGTATTTCATTATTTAATATTATTTTATCATTATCAAGTTCATTATTATAATTTTTATTATTATATTATTGTTTATTAATTCATTTATTCATTATTGTTTTTATTCATTATTCATTTATTCATTCATTATTATATTTCTATATTTTATTATATCATTCATTAATTCATTGTATTTCTATATTTTATATGTCTCTTGGTGGTTCAGTTTCACATTTGTGGAGTTTCACAGAGCTTTTCTGTCTGTGTGTAAACAGAGATAGATAAAGAGAATGTTTATGGAAGCCCAAGGTCTAAGGGATGTTGCAGCCGAGCAATTTTGGATATAACCGTGCATGCTGTATTCCAGGGGTAGACGAGGTTTGAACATTGAGGCACATGCAACTGAAACTAACTGTCCATCAATAAAACTCTGTTCTTTTTTTATCATCTAAACCTTCGTCTCACGCCTCTGTTTATGCTCTCCTCTAGCAACGATTGATCAGCCTTATATCTGACAAATACTTTAACAAAGTAAACGTATATTTTCTGACGTGATCTGGTGTCCGGGGCTGGATCGTTTTTTATTTGTCTGTGGTATGGAGACCTGATCCAACAATGTCCTAATGATCAGCCTACTTATTTGTATGTCCCAAAAAATCTGGTTCAAAGCCGTGCTTCTCAAGAAAGAAATGAGTGAGATATTGCGCTGTCACTGGGGCCGTACAGCTTTGCAACTAAAGACTTTATATACAGTAGGTATCTCAGGATGCTTTCTCATCTGCCTTATTTAATTCGGTTGAATTGTTCCAGAGTTCAATAGCTCACTTGATGCGGTTTATTTGGGCAGGTGAGAATGCAGCAATCAAACTCTCGGTACGCTTTCAAACAAACTCTGGAGCAGTTTGTTTGAGCTGTTTGTTGACAGTTAGCACGAACAGGAAAAGCCCGTTGGAAGATGCGGACCAACTTCGCCATTGGCAGTGCATTAAAACATTATTTTTAAGCTGCGTCTGCTCATCATTCAAATGAATAGTTTGCCTTAAGTAGTGTATATGCAACATCACTTACAAAAATCAACCATGGTTACTATACAGTTAAAACCAAAAAACAATGGTTACTGTAGTAAAACCATGGTAACCACAAAATATCCATGGTTTTGACAACCATGGTTTTCAAAAACCATAGTTAAACAATGGTTGGTGTAGTAAAACCATGGTTTTGCTGATAGTAATCAATGCACCAAAAAAATCAGGGTCACTACACTGTTACCACAATAAAACCATGGTTATTTTTCATAAGGGATGGTCTCAGAAATTTCCGTGGTATAGTCACAGAATATTTAGCTATTTTTTGTGTCATTGTCACGGATCTCCACATTTTCTGTGTCAGTTTCACATATTGGTTACTCAATTTTTTTCTATTTTTAAACCATTTTTGCGTGGGTTGGGGGTTAGATTTGGAGTTTGGGTTAGGATGTCACTTTAACTATTGACGTTAGGGTTAGAGGTGGGATTGGGTTGGGATGTCATTTTATGTCACAGAAAGTCGTTCTAACCCCAAACCCACACGGAAATGGTAAAAAATAGGAAAAACAACTGAGTAACTAATATGTGAAACTGACACGGAAAAGAAAGTACTTGATATGGACACGGAAAAATGCGGAGATCCGTGACAATGACATGAATAAATTAGCAAAATATTATCGGAGACGATGGTGTAGTGCAAATTGCCCCTCTCTCCACCCTGTACTTTCATGTCGTCTCTTAATTACTGCCTATCAAATAAAGGCAAAATGGCCATAAAAAATAAAAATCCAAATATTATATTAGATAATAATATTAATTTGTAGAAAAGATCAGTAGCGTCTTGTGACTTCTTTTTCGAGGGCGCACAATGCGAAGCTTGTCACAACATATATTTAGCTCGTCATGTGTGTGGTTCGTCATTTCAAAGTATGTGTTTGGCGCGTTTGCCAGACACTCGCTTTATCTCATGTGTAATCAGAGTTTAGTGTAAAGTGAGTGTCTTGCAATTATTTTGTAAACGTGAGCGTCTCTTTAATCATAAACGTTTCGACACGTGTGCAGCAGGCACTTATTTTGACAAGACGCATGATACACGTGGTTCACATGATGCAACACATATTTTGGAATGACGTGCAAAACACATGACACCCCGAACACACTACTCGAAAGAGAAGACGCTAGCCGACACTGGAAAAGATTTTGAATTAAATACATTTTATTATATCTTTTGGTAAATACATTTTCTTGTTTTTAACACAATGTTGTTACGTTAATGTTTAAAACAAGAACATTAACCAATGACGTTTAAGAATCTGTTTCTTACAGAAAGATCCTCTCGATGTTTGTGTCAGGTGAAGCTCAATCAATGAAGGTGATGGAGAAAACATTTCTGCCTCTGGTTGCCATGGTCACCGTGTCATTCTGTTTTAAGCTGACATGAAAATCAATGAGAAAAGTTGCTTCTCTCACTCTTACCTGTACCTGACAGTGCATCATATTATGGCCTCTATAAATAGTTTTTTTCATTTACTGCTGGCGAGATGAAAAAATGAATCAAAAAAGAATGTTGCCAACTTTTCAATCCAGTACTGCACTCTGCGTTCTCCAGCATTTATCACAGCAAATGCCAATATGAAGAGATTTCAACAAATCCCTCTTTGTCAATGCTGAATTATAGCTGGGGGGGCTTTTTATATTCCTACTATGTAACCTTGTCGGTATGGGCGTCAGAAGCAAAAAATGTGGGTGGGTCTATACCGCATCTGAAGTGTGCATGTGTTTTTGTCATGCACCTTAAGCACAAATTTGTAAAGTTACATTAGAAAGTTATTTGTGAACTCTGCCTTGCTTCATCCAGAAAAAGCGCAAAGTACGTGAAAGTATAAAACTGTTAAAGGCACTGGCATAATATTTCTGTTTTCATCTCGGTGCCGAATAACAAAATATGTCCATAATAATGTGTTTGTCATTTAACATAAATAAATTAAAACATTGGAGGGTAACACACATATAAGTAATAAGTATGAATAATAACCAAAATTTTTAGCAAATAATCAGAAAATATAAACTGCATGTAAACAGGAGTGAAAAGGTTTGCTGAAGTCATGTAAACATCTTACTGTGATTAAGTCCTTACTCTGATTATTGTAAATAATCACTTTATTGGTGAACATGTAAACGTAGTCGAGTCATTCTTTATTTGTGGTGACAAGTGGTGTCCCTTTACTTCACAACAATTGAAATAAACTTTAAATACCAATAAATTATCAAATGTTTCCATGATTGTATTCTGTAGGATAAACACAATTTGTGCACTATTAACAATTACATTTTTTTGTTTTAAAATACATATTTAATTGCGTTTGAGAGACTGCATTTGTAACAAAATACAGTATGCATGTTCCCGCCATATCTCAGAGAGATTGTAATTGCAACAATATAACATTTTTTAACACAAATTAAGTGGTTATTTTGTGAATATAGATTTTATTTAGCTTGTACAATTTTATTATTATTATTATTTTTTAAATATTTTGTAATATTTAAGAAAAAAGTAGTGTCCCCCAAATTCATGTCTGTGGTGTTACAACAATGGATGTTGCCCCTTTAAGAAAAGGGGGAAGTCTATTTGGACAATTTCCTGTGTGTAAATGTCATTGCAGGTGCTAGTAGATCTGAGGGGTGCATGGTGAGGGCATTCTTTCTTATTAATTTTTTTAAAGTTAGCTACATTTATTATAATTTCATGAGTCAGACTTTACCAACCGAGGTATGCAGCAAAGCATTTGTGAAGCCACAACACGCACTACCTTAAGGCTGATGGGCTACAACAGCAGAAGACCCCACCAGGTACCACTCATCTCCACTACAAATAGGAAAAAGAGGCTACAATTTGCACAAGCTCGCCAAAATTGGACAGTTGAAGACTAGAAAAATGTTGCCTGGTCTGATGAGTCTCGATTTCTGTTGAGACATTCAGATGGTAGAGTCAGAATTTGGTGTAAACTGAATGAGAACAGGATCCATCATGCCGTGTTACCATTGTGCAGGCTGGTGGTGGTGGTGTAATGGTGTGAGGGATGTTTTCTTGGCACACTTTAGGCCACTTCGTGCCAATTGGGCATCATTTAAATGCCACAACCTACCTGAGCATTGTTTCTGACCATGTCCATCCTTTTATGACCACCATGTAACCATCCTCTGATGGCTACTTCCAGCAGGATAATGCACCATGTCACAAAGCTTTAATCATTTCAAATTGGTTTCTTGAACATGACAATGAGTTCACTGTACTAAAATGGCCCCCACAGTCACCAGATCTCAACCCAATAGAGCATCTTTGGGATGTGGTGGAACGGGAGCTTCGTGCCCTGGATGTGCATCCCACAAATCTCCATCAACTACAATACGCTATCCTATCAATATAAGCCAACATTTGCTTTCAGCACCTTGTTGAATCAATGCCACGTAGAATTTAAGCAGTACTGAAGGGTCAAATACAGTATGGTGTTCCTAATAATCCTTTAGGTGAGTGTTGATAGGATTAAAAAATTCCCGTTTTATTAGTTTGTTTATTTATTTATTTATTATTTTTAAAAGAAAAATTTCCTTGAAGACATTTTGTGAAACGTTTGTGAAAATCATAAAAAAATGCTGGCGGGCAACTTTTCAAAAAATGGCTGACGGGTAATGAGTTAAGCTCAATTATAATGGATGTAGCATATTAAACTAATTTTGAATGCATAACAGTACATTTTATTAAAAGAAAACAAACAAGTATTTTAAAATTTCTGCCTCTCATTTGCCACCCCAATTGAAGAATGACCGAGGCATTGTTTAACTAAAAGGCTTTTTGGAGAACCAAAAATGGTTCCTCTGTGGCATCGCTACAGCACCAGGAATCCCCCTTATTCCATCTTTCCTATTTTTATCCCATATAATATTTTTTGCAAAAATTCTCCCCTCCCTCTTTATATATATATATATATATATATATATTCCTCCATCTTTTCCTCACGTTAATAGCCTTTAACATAGTACAGTGCTGCCCTGGTAACAAAGAGAAGCTTCCTTAGTCATTAATCACGATGACATGTTCTTTGTTGTCATTTAGCAGCTGTGCACAGAGGAACATTAGTCTTCTATTTTGGCCCGCGGTGCCGAGTCGGCCCGCTCTGCTCCCCTTTTCATGAGAAATCGGAAACTGGAGGGTCCAACCCCTGCTCGCTTATCAGCTGCTAATTGAACTCCCAGCTGTTAAGAAAATGGTCCCTGTGTGTATTTTCAGCAGAGTTTTGGCAGATAGCGCGGCCCGGAGTGAACTCGGGAATGTCCGCCAGCGTCGTCGTTTCTAAAGGTTAATAATTTGTTTTTGATGAAGGATGATGACAAACTTTGTGTCGCGTGAAACTGTATTCTCAGGTGGGATTTTAAATGACCGGCCCTCTGAGATTTCCCTGTTACTGTACGTCAACTTCTCGCTTTAAGCTGAATGTGAACTTCATGTTTAGCTCCGGGACTGTTTACTCACAGTCCGCAGTGTTGGGTAATTAACACGAGCCAGATGCAAATAAACATGGCTTTGATGGGTAAAGCATTTATTTTTACACTTTGTAAGCTGCAAACATATAATTACGAGAAATAAAATCACTTTGTGTTTTCATGTTTTTGTGGTACAGGTGGAGTCTGATTTTCTCGAAGCACACAATGACTTGTGGAGTTTATCATAAATATACAAGAAATAAACAGGTGAATTACAATATTATAAGATCATTCATAAGACAACATGTATACATTATTTTAAAAAATGCCATATGATTTCATGCACAAACTGAAATAAAAAAACTTCCCAGATAGCAATGAGGCAGATTTGCACCAGACTTCGGAGCGGATCCATCATGGAGTATATTAATATGTGGGTTTTGTCATGAAGGATAAAACGTCTGCATACTGCACACTAGACTATATACATCTAAATTGAAGGAAATTGGTCTTCATTGGTCGCTGCAATTAAAAAGTAAACTTATTTAAAATAGATTTGACTAGAAACCAGCAGCGACAGTGTAAGTTTTGTGCATATTAAACTAGTTTGCTGATCATATCTTTTTAAAGTAGAAGTGAATTCAAGATTATTTTTGCAACTAATGTTGCCAATTGAGCTTACTTTTATTGAACCAAAAATATTCCTTTAAACCGTCACAATGACAAATGAGAAAAACATCCAAATTCAGTCTAATATTATGGATTTATCAAACACACTCATTAATTTCTCACACATTTATTTATTGGGTTGTTTTGAGATTATTTATCTCATTTCTGGATATTGGAAAAACACTTAAAGCAAGCAGAATTTGAGTTACAATAATTTTTTACAATGACTATGTTTACATGTACACAAATAATGTGATTTTTTTAAGAGTAAGTTATGACAGTAAGATGTTTACATGAGCTATTAACCTCTTCACTCCTGTTTACATGCAGTTTTTATTTTCTTATTATTCACACATAGCTCAATGCAGAGAGCACACATGATGAACTCATTTGTGAACTCTTGTTCACTTTTTTAATTTATTTACATTAAATGACAAACATGTTCTTGTGGACATATTTATTTCTCTGGTGTCGTGATGAAGACAGAAATATTATGACAGCGCCTGTGACGGTTTGATACGCTCCTGTCGAGTTATTTAAGCTGTTTCTGGATAAACGCAAACTGATGACAGTGAGTCGTGTTGACATTATGAAGTTTTCAAGGAAAACTTCATAATGTCAAGTTTAAAACGAATTCGTGCTTAAGGTGCATGAGAAAAACATATATTGCGATATAGATGCGATTAAAGTGTTTACGTGCACACACAAAAATGGCATATGCCACACTGTAAAAAATTATTTGCTGCCTTCAGATTTAGAAGTCATGTAAACTTATTATTATTTATCTTGACTGATGAGTTATTATAACTTATAATATATAGTTAAAATATCTGAACTTCATTTTATAAGTGGTAACAACTCATCTCTTGTCAAGATAAATAATAGTTAGTCGATATGACTTGTAAATCTGAGTTGATAAAAACAAAAAAATTAACTTAGCAATGTTTTTTTACAGTGCACTTGTTTTAATATGATTATACTTGCTGTAATTATGAGGTTAATTGCATTATTATTATTGAAGTATTGTGTTTACATAAGGGTAAAGTATAATCACAATATTGACAAAATCCCATAATCTGAGGGTACATGAAAACATGGGGTCAATCTTTAAATGTACTTATCATTTAGTGCCTGTAAATAGTGAAAACTGCATAGTTTTATTTTTGTCTAGACCTGTATTTTACACTGCAAAAAATGATTTTCAAGAAAAATTTCTTAGTATTTTTGTCTTGTTTTTAGTAAAAATATCTAAATATTCTTTGATTATTTGATGATTCTGATGAATTTTTTGAAGAGCAAAATGACCCAAGAAAATAAGTCTAGTTTTTAGACCAAATTTAAATGATTTTGTGCATAAAACAAGCAAAAAAATCTGCCAATGGTGTAAGCAAATTTTTCTTGAATTTAGAGTTTAAGAAAAATTTTCAATATTTTTTGCTTACCCCATCGGCAGATTGTTTTGCTTGTTTTATGCACAAATCACTTAAATTTGATATTTTCTTGGGTTGTTTTGCTCATCAAGAAAAAGCATCTTAATTTAGGAATTTTTTGATTATTTTATTGAAAACAAGACAAAAATACTAAAATTTTTTCTTCTTGAATATATATTTTTTGCAGTGTAGTGTAGGATAATATCATACAAATTCTAGACTTTTTAAGCACACATGCTAAACTGTTCACTTTAAATGCTTATATCTTCCGTATGCAAATGATGATTAATCCCAAAATGCTTTTTTGCATAGTTGTGTTTGACACATGAAAACGTATCGGGTTACGTATGCAACTGTTGTTCCCCGAGAAGGGAACGAGACGTTGCGTCTCCCTTGTCATACTTCCTGGGTCCCTGTAACGCCGTCTTTGGCAATATTTCAGATAGCGATATACTTCCTGACTCTCGCGTCACCCTGTCTTTGTCGTTAAGCCTCACAATTGGTTGAATTTGATATACATATTCAGATACACTTACCCCTGGAGGCGTCCCCAAAGTGTCACCGCAGTGACGCAGCGCGAGTTCCCTCTAAAGGGAACTTTAACAATGTATCTTAAAATGTTACACAATGTAACTTTGCTCTCACTTGAAATGTGTCCCCACATTTGTCCTTGAATTTGAAGGTATTGGACCTGGAAAGTCCTTGAAAGGTCCTTGAATATGAAGTTAACTAAAGTGTGGGAACCATGTTAGTATTTCTGTCTAATTTTAAGACACAACAATATTTAATGTCAAACATTTTGGATTTAGTGCAGTTTTCATTAAATTTATTTAGCATTTAGCTCCTATGAAAAGTGACAACTACATGTTTTAAGCATTGTTGGCTAGTTTTAAGATGTAATTTTATTTTTTGTGACTAGATATTTATGCTATTTATAAGAATTCTTATGCTTAAGTTATGCTTACCCCATTGGCAGATTTGCTTAATATTTGCTTAACTTCCTGTTATTTTTCTCAGCGAAAAGTTCATTTTAAACCATTGATGCCTCCAGGTGACCAACAAAAAGCAGAAAAAAAGTTGTAGCTTGTTGCAATGAACTCGGATTGACCAGCAACTATTTCAACACCTAAAAAGTTCCTCGCGCTAACTGACCGTGAAATGTTGCTTAGCTTTAGAGTTTTTCTCTGTGGCCATCGCAAAACAAACAGGAATTACCCCGAAACAAAACCGCTACGTACAGGACTCATTTTAGAGCTGTTTCGTCATCGCTGTTGTTGTAATGCAGATTAGGGCCGGTGAAAGCGCCGCATGGCATTACCGAACGCTCTAGTGCCAAAAGCCCGGAGTCGATCCGTTTCTCTGGATCTCAGCGCCTCCGGATGAACTCCAGCTCACCTCGCCTCCCACAACCACCGCGACTGCCATCAGCTCGCTTACAGGCCTGCTCTGAAAATGACAAAAAGCCTGTGCTGTGTAGTGACGGGCCTTGTTCTGTCTCCAGTCTCGTCCACCCCCGTTCGCTTCCCACTGTTTTCCTCACAAGAGCGGGAGGCATAAATGTGCGTGTGTGTGTTTTAAAGATAGCAAGAGAAGGAGAAAGTCAAGAGAGTGTCTGTGTCAGCTCAGCAGAAATCCCTTCCTAATGAAGTCTTTCCTGTCACCTATAGAGTCTGTTTACTTTGTACTTTCTTTATTTTGCATAATATATGTGCATATGGGCTCGTTTGAGTTTTAGTTGACTCCAGCCATATTTAACCGAGATAACAAGTTCCACAAATTGATGAATCCATCACAAACATATATTTAAATATTCATGAGAATAATCTAGTAAACATTGATTCTTTATATTAATCAATCAATCAATAAATGTACGATCAAAGATGTTATAAAGAAGTATGGACAAATGTTTGTTGGTTTGATGACAATGAGCCCTCATTAGTGCTGTTTGTTAAGGCAAACTTCACTCCTGCCATAGTAGCGATAAGGGAGTTGAACAAACCCATAGCCGCAAGTATTAAAACTAGTATCACACTGTTTGTGCAACACGCTCGGAGAGCTTGTCAGGTTTTATTGTTTCATAAAGAACCTTTAACATCCACAGAACCTTTCTGTTACACAAAATGCAATTTACAAGCTATTTAAAGGTAAGAAAGAAATGCTCCTTTAAGAAACAATGAAAACCCTAATTAGTTGACTGAACTCTTTTGCTTAAATAAACTCGGTCCCTAAATTCAATTAAGTAATGGGTCTCCAAAAAACTAAATATTTAAGATCACTGAATTTAAATTTTTACAGTAAATTCACCAAATTTGAAGTTTGTAGAGTGCACTTAAACAATTAAAGGAGTAGTTCACCAAAATGGTCCCCATTGACTTGACCATAGTATTTTTTTTCCTTTTTGGGTGGAGTACTCCTTTAAGTTCTCTTGGTGTTCATAAAGACTAAACTTAAATTTTCACTTAACTTTATATAACAAGGTGTAATGAAAGATGTTCAGGACTGACTCTATTGCCGTTTTCACACGGAAAATACACGGAAAATGCCTCCGGTTGTCCATTTTTGTTTCACACTGCCAATTATTTTCTGTAAACTGTGCATGCATTCACACACATACCGTACAGATCCTGTAAAGACATGTGACATATTTAAAGTCCTGCATTTGGTAGTTTTTTCCACAGCATCTGAAGTTTGCTCATTATCCGTGATTTCTCTCCAATGTTGATCTGCGTTAAAAGGGGACATATTATGAAAATCTGACTTAATCTGGCTATAATTGGGTCTCTAGTGCTTTTATCAACCTAGAAATGCGGAAAGATCAACCCAGTAACTTAGTTTTGGTAAACCATTCTCTGCAAGCACGTGAAAAAATAGCACATTGAATTTTGGATCCCCTTGTGATGTCAGAAGGGGATAATACCGCCCCTTAATCTTAACTATCCAACCACGACACTGCCATTTACTGCAGAGATCAGCTCAATTGCATTTAAAAGTACACACCCAAAACAGCACATTTTTGCTTGCACGTACACTGCAAAAAATTATTTTCAAGAAAAAGTTTTCTTAGTATTTTTGTCTTGTTTTCAGTCCAAATATCTAAGAATTCTTAAATTAAGATGCTTTTTCTTGATGAGCAAAACGACTAGTTTTTAGACCAAAAATATCAAATTTAAGTGATTTTGTGCAAAAACAAGCAAAAAAATCTGCCAATGGGATAAGCAAAAAAATCTTGAACATTTTTCTGAAACACTAAATTCAAGAAAAATTAGTTTACCCCATTGGCAGATTTTTTATTTTTTTACTGAAAACAAGACAAAAAAAAATTGAAAAGAATTTTTTTGCAATGTACAAAGTGGCAATTTTTGCATGTTATAATAAATTATCTATATGATATTTTAGGCTAAAATTTCACATATGAACTCTGGGGACACCAAAGTTTTATTTGGCATTTTAAAAAAGTCTTGTGAAATGTCCCCTTTAAATTCCTGTTTGAAAGAGCTGAACCATAACTTCTTTTTGCGATGACACCTGCGTCCTCACTACGATACCACCCTTACGGCATTGTTTCTTGTTCACATAGAATGCTTTACGTAAATGTTATGTCTATGGGTCCTCTTTACAGGAGCGATCCCAGAACATTTACGGGACGTATTTGTATTCACGTAGAAGAAAAATGCTCCGGTGTACACGGGGGCTTAATGTGTTAATTAAGAGACATTTCAAACATTGGAAGGAGGCTGATGAGTTGAATCAGGTGTTTTATGTAGGGAGACATCAAAAACCTTCTGGGAGCGCGGGGTGTGTGGACTGGAGTTGGGAGACACTGCCTCAGATCATACTGGGAACTATATGGGACACAAGTGACTCATTACTTTTAAACAACAGCAGCATAATTTCTACTTGTCTGTTTAATTACCATGACCCATTACTGAGTTGACTTCTTTAATTTCCTCGTATGGTCTTTAGACATCATCAATAACAAAACAATGTCAGTTCACCACAGAAAAACCTTTGGGTGAACTTAGTGCTTAGACAGTCTTTTAATTATGATATTTCTATAAAAGAAGAGGTTAAAGGAAACTTAATCCTTATATATTTATAAAGAATAGTTCATGCAAATAAAAAACATTTTTATTTGTCAAATATTTTCACATATTTTAGTATAAACTGTTCAATTTTTATGGTTAAATAAAGAAAAATAAATCATAATTAAATAAACAAATAAATAAAATAAATAAATAAAATCTTACAGAGTTAAATATAAGGAAAGCACCTTATCAAGGATGAAATATGAACATTTACTCTCTTAAAGGTTATATTGTTACTAAAAGTTTCTTACACAGATCTGTATGTTATGTTGCATAATTTAAAAAGAATACATTACATATTTTAAACATTTTGTATAAGAAGGGTTAGGTTTGAGGTAGGGTTAGGATAGTAACACTGTTAGACTTTTTATTTTATATATGCAGAAACTCACTGGCAACGTGTTACTGTAACTGCCCTATTGCAGTACCATATCTGTACATGTTTTTTACAGTATGATGCCCTTACCGCAGTTCCATTTTACAGTATAATACCCTTACTGTAACTGCAGTTTTAAAAAATGTATCGCCTTAAAGGGAATCCAGGTCGCCCATGTCGTAGTTCCATAACACTACCACAGTGCCATAGACTTACTTGAAAAAAGTTACTCTCTACACTACCCTCCAGCAAAATTCACGTAAAAAAAAAAAGATTACACCCTCCTCCTCTAGTTCACGCCAGCGAGCGAACGCTGGCCCAATATTGATCCTTATCCTTTCTTTTATTCTGTCACTCTCCCGTTTTCTCTTTCTGGTCTCCTCCGACTAAACCTTGGGTTTCTTTTCTTAGTTAAAAACATAACAAATCAAATGTATTTCATTTCATAGAGATATTTTCTTTTTCCATTTAATATGCTTCTATAATACTGTTTTATTCCACTACAGTAGCACTACTGCTGTTGTTTTACAGCAGTCTACCGCAAATTCAAAAAATACAGTAAATCACTGTAAATTAAATAATACCCATACCCATAATACCAAAATGCAATGCATATTACAGTAATGAACTGGAAAATAAAATGATGGTATTTTACTAGGCATTTTGTGGTAAGTAACTGTAGAAATTAAAGTTAAGTCTAACAGTGAATGGTTAACGGGAAATTATACAGCAATCTTTATAGTAAATGTTTTACGTTTTGTAGCTGTAAAAACATTGCAAATACGGATAAATTGTACGATTTAGCATCTATTTAAACGTCCAAAGTATGTTATGTGTTTTTAAAAGTTAAGTGTAAATACAGTGAGACCAGGCTGAAAAAGGCACATGCATCCATCATTAAAGTATGACTCCAGTGGGATAATGTATGCAGAGATGTATAAAGTACTAGGGACCAAGACTTGAGTAAAAGTACAAGTGCTCTATCAAAAAAGTGACTTAAGTAGAAGTTGAAGTGCTCTTTAAGCAAAGCACTTAAGTGGAAGTACTAAAGTATTAAACATTTTTTGTACTTAAGTATTGCAAGTAGTTTATATTAAAATATACTACTCAAGTACTGAAAGTAAAAGTACAAGTATTGTGTAATGTAGTTCTTAAAGAAAACAGTCAAAAGTTTGAATATAATATTATTTATATTATTTCAAATGTTTAAGCTAAAGGACACTCACAATTCCTTTGGCTGTAGCAGGAGTACAAAGGCAGGAATGTTCAGATTAATTCAGATTAATTTAACTGATATGGCGATAGAGAATTCAGTATTAATGAAATATTAGTCGATATAAAGGTAAAGGTACAAGGTGTTTCAATGTATTTAGGTTTCCTTCTTTTGGGCACACGCGCCCTTTCTCGCGCATTCTCTTTCTCTCTCTCATGCAAACTCCGTCTCTCTCGCGCACGTTGGCTCTCTCTTCGCTTCACATTTGTCCACAACCGCGGCTCATATTTGTGAGTGAGAGGGAGGGAGGGGTCCGCAGTTCACTATCTCCAATTGGTTTAGACCACGATAGGTGTGTGTTTCTAACGTGTATCACCGCTCCGGCAGTGATAATGTGGGTTTGGAATGATTCGTAACATTTTTCTAACGCGTATAACGAGTAACTATGCAGCACATAAAAAATGTATTGGAGTAAAAGTATTAAACTCAAAGAAAAAATGTACTGAAGTAAAAGTGGAAGTAGGAGAAAAAAATAATACTTCAGTAGAGTACAGATACTCTCTTTTAGTACTTAAGTACAGTAGTGAAGTAGTTCTACTTCGTTACTATACATCTCTGAATGTATGTCTTCTAAAGTGAGATTTGTGAGAAAACAAGGTCACTACATACAGTTTGCCTCCATCATCCTTCAATGCACACTTGCGTGTTTTTGTCGTTTGCATGTAAATCCACTCTTGTGCCTTTAAAAACACATTTCAAAAACATTTGATCAGCAAGTTACACCCTAAAGTTAAATACTTAAGGTTTGGGGTTTGTTGAGCAACACCACTTATTCTCCACTGAGTGTGACACACGGTGATAAAGCCATTAAAGAAGGTAAAAAATGTGCCGACACATAATTAGCTCAGTCTTTTTTAACCTCAATGAATGAATATGAAGCCTAAGTGTCGTCTCAGTGTCATTAATCATAATTAGAAAGGAGTTTAATGCCCATAACTTATAGCAAAACATCACTTTTTGCCGATGATAAAGTGATAATTAACCCCTAATGATAAACTCTCTCCAGGTGCATAACCTTTATGAGAAAGAGCAGAAAGGATGCGTTGGACATTTTGGGATTGCATCCGCCGATCGGATAACTCGAACTGAATGCATGAATGAAGAGCTTTGAAGTTATCTTTGCCACAAAGGTGAGTGAATTGAAAACATTTACCAAACAAAAAACAGCCACAGTATCAAATATGAGACGAGCCAGACTCCATTTGCTTGACATTTATGTTATTGCTCATTTTGTTGTGGAGGTAAAGCCGGGGATTAAACACAAATGTGTTGCCACATGAAGCTCTGAAGGAGACATTTGTATGGCATACGTGTTTTAATTTAATTGCACGCGTACCTTACACCATCACAAGTTAAGCTATTGTTATTCTATTTTATCTGTGACTTTTATTTAGGGGCTTGTCCAATTTTGCAAATTCCATGTTTAATTCCCAGGTTGGTCAGCTAAATTCATGAGGGCAGCGGTGTTATCACATGAGTACACATGTCTGTGTGGTATTTACAGTTTGTAAGAATCCCTACCGAGCACGGTGTCATGTTCAATAGAGCCAGGAGCTCATTTTCACAGTCTATGAGGAAGACTACATTAATCACTACTTTGAATTTTGAGTCCTGGCACTTTCACGCAAGGAAGCTTTCGGTGTCTTTGAGGGAGATGAGGCAATCTTTCAACATCGCTATTAGAATAAAAACAGAAATAGGGTGAAGAAGATCGAAAATGAGGGTGGTCGTGGTGTTTGTCCACCCTTGGTTTAATCCAATCAAGAGAAACGCTACAGAAAAGCTAACAACGTATATTACTTGCAAATGCAGACTTAAGTGCTTAAATAAATAAATGCTTGTGTGGTTTTTTTTTAGTCATTGAGATGCAAATCAATGAGAGAGTAAATCTGAACGGCTGAACAGCTTAACTGGACAGTTCATTTGTTGTGATGTGTATTCACATTTACACAATACAAACGTTCTCTTTTTAGAGCTGAGATGTAACACACAACCCCTTATTAAAGAGAAAGCTTAATAATGTCACAGACGTCCGCTTCAGTTTTATAGACTGGTATGAAGTCCAAAACAAGATTGAATAGCCTACAGTACATTGAATATATGGTTCAATGCTCTATTGACAGCATATGTGGCATAATGTCGATTTTCACATAAAATTATTTGGACTCGTCACTTTTATTTATTCTTTATTTTAAGCAAAAATAATTGTGCCCTATATTAAAATAAATGCAATGGAATGAAATTTAACTTATTACTGTCTTATTACGTTTCTAAAAGCAACATTATTTTGTGTGTTTGGTGTAATACAATGTTTTTGTGTGGTTTATTATTGTGCCCTTTAATAACGGTCCCATTTTCTATATGGTTTTTCGTCTTTCATGTAAAGCTGCTTTGAAACAATGCAACATTGTAAAAAAGCGCTATAAAAATACATTTGACTTGACCAATATAAAATGTTTCATTTTCATTCAAGTCATACTTAAAAAACATCTCAATATCGTTGCATTAGCTCATACCTTTAAGCAGCTGGTTTAAGGTCATTTTTACGTTGATTTGTGAAGTCACAGTCAACTTCAAAGTGTCTTATACTCTTTAGATCACTGTATATACTGCGACTGTTCAATTATAGATTTGAAGTGGATGAAAACCTTTCATGAAAGTTGTCTATTTTGAACAATACTCGTTCTTGTCTTAAAACAACTTTGATGAACTTTTTTGATCCACTTCAAAAGTTGACTAGTGTACTAAATAGAGATTTTTTATGTGCTGTCTGGTACAAACATGGCATCAAGGTCATAAGTACAAAGCTTGAATGCACCATCTGTCGTTTTGTTTAAATGTTTGAATAAGTGTAGACCTTGTCTGGTCTTAAGAGTGACTCAAAAAAAGATGAGAAAGTACTTCAGTTTGTATTTGGCTGAATGGTCACTGGTTAGCTCGACAACACGCTAGATGAATTGTTATACATAAAGAGAAGTAAATGAAGGTAGATGAAGTGCTTGCGGTGAAAATAGTTTAATAAAGGTGTAGCATACCTCATCATGTTAATGTCAAACTTTAATATTTCAAACTTTACAATTTTTCTTATGTACCACAAACAGGCGTGCCACACGTCCTGAAAAGTGAAGTCAAAACCTAGTGGCTGCTGCAGGGTCATAAATCCCGTCCTCTTTATGTAAACGAATGGGATATGAGCCAAACTTTTTATTCAACATCAAATAATTTTTTCCAAAGATAGTTATTGTTATTTTAGTTATTTCTTATCACACTGATACACTTTTAAATGTTTGTTTCGCTAAGTTTGGTTTTTAGTTAGTTTATACAATTCTATTAAAAATGAGTGACATCGTAATTTGTGCAGACTCTTAACTGCACAGACTCTTTCTCCAAATGACATTATCAGAGCAAAATGTCAGGGGTCATTTTTGGGAGATTTTTGCTTTATCTACAATTGCCAATTATGGTATGATTATGTTTATCAGAAATTAGATTTTTTATGTATATGTGATATTTAACATCAACCCGCTTGGGACCAGGGGCGCAACTACCCCGTGCCAGAGGGGTATGCAGCAACAATTTTGGCGCCCCCCCAAAAAAAACATTCACAGTTTGGATTTTAAAAAGTACAAATATGGCACACACACACACACACACACACACACACACATAAATACATACACACACAACATTAATTAATAAAGTTAGCAAACACTAACCAGTCTGTTAAGATTAATATTTGCCAACCTCCAAGTTTGGTAGCAAATCTATAAATGATTCCATGGTAAACCAGAGATATTACATTAGTTGTTTTCCAAATTATTGTCATTTATTGTACATGGCATGCTACCTTTTGTTTTCCAGTTTTTAGCTCCGCAACCTCGTTTTTGCATATTAAAGGGATAGTTCACTTTAAAATGAAAATTCTGTCATCATTTACTCGTCCTCGTGTAAATTTGTATGATTTTATTTTTTCTGATGAACACAAAAGGGGATTTTTCAGAAATGATGGTAAACACACAGCAGCACGTGACCACAGACCTCCATAGTAGGAATAAAAAAACATTATGGAATTTAATGGGTATACTCTCAACTGTGTGCTTACCATCATTTATCAAAGTATTTTCTAAGTCATTTATCACAATACTTCCAAAATATTTTTTTCCTACTATGGAAGTCAATGGTCACTTACTGCTGTGTGTTTACCATCATTTCTCAAAATATCAGCTTTTGTGTTCATTAGAGAAAAACAATCATACAGGTTTACAACAACATGAGGATGAGTAAATGATGACAGAATTTTCATTTTAAAGTGAACTATCCCTTTAAGCTAGCCTTAATTTAAACCCCCATTTGGCTGCAATTAGTAATGTGCTGATATAAAAAAATTCTGTTCCGAAACCGAAAATTTAGGATTCACCTAACCGAAACAGAAGCCGAAAATGGCCTCTTTTGAAAAATGTAAAATGTTTAACTTTTCTCTGTATATCTGCTTGAATTTAATGAATCTGGATTTTGAAACACAGAATGGCTCTATTTTGCAGTTGCATGTAAATCATTTTTTTCTTAGTTTTAAATGGCTGTGCAAAACAACAGTGTAAACATGAGTTGCACACCCGACAGATCAACTAAGCAATATGATGTGAGAGGGCTGTCTCATCGCGCACCAAACGACTCCGAATAAAAAACACAAACGTAACATTACAATAGGTTCCAGTGTCAAGAGAACGCTTTACTTCGTGCTTCCATCTCCTTTTCCCTCTTTCTTTTTGTATTTTTCGCCCCCAAAAGCTTTTGCTTTATCCATCTTTCGACGACAACAGTGTGCGTACTATAACAACAACTGTACCTGCTCGCTCAGCGCGCTCACGCCGCCGGCGTCCCGCCATGTGCGCTCGCTGGAGCTATTCCATTATTATCCAAAATTCTATTATGGAATCTTATGAGGGCGCCTGTTTGTAATCTAAAATGTTATATAATGTTGAGGAGTAGGATTTACCCCATCTAGTGGTGAAATTGTACTTTGCATTCAAACAAATAGTGCTCTCTAGTGCCTCGCTTTTCCAAATGCGTGTTGCAACTACGTTAGCCGTTATGTAATCACTGATCTCCTTGTCCGTTTCAGCTAGTTCACTTGTTCTGAATGAAAACGCATTGTGGAAACGTATTGGTAGGCTAGTGCTTTTTGTCCATCTCTGCAATTATAGTTTATCAGTATGGTGGAACGACATGGAAGCCTCCTTGGTCTTACCTGTTCAATGTAAGTAAAGAGAAGAAATTCTTAGCTTACAAAGAAAAGTCAGATCAGTCATTTGACACCAACAAGGACATATTTATGAATAAAGACATTGATTTTAATTAATAAAACACTTAAAACCCTACTTACTGTCCCTTTAAGACTTGAGGAGTCTGTCATAAGTTCACCTGATGATAACTGTCATCGCTGTATACACAGTTCACAAATGTGAGATTTTCAAGGTGATTGATTTTTACAGAGGGTTAACATTGAATGTCACATTGATCACGGTTGCCGATTCAGCTGTCAGGATAGTAATGAATGCAGTTTTGGATCTTCTCAGACTGTCATCTCTGATAAGAGCTACGAGGATCTGTGGCTTATTAATCACATTTAAATCTACATTTTTATTTTTAAAGGGCATATTAGCAGTCATATTAGCATTCTGCCGTCTCCTTAATTAATAATTATGAGTTATGAAAAGCGTTAATGGAGTCTTTGCAGATGCGATGGCAGATTAAAATCATTAATGTTAAAATGTGTTTGTGATGCATGTAAAACACATCCAGTCACCTCGAGGACGTCTGTAAAAATGAAGGGACCTGGAGAGAGCCATATGTTAGCATTCCCATTCATCTCAAGGGCGGTTTCTCCTCTGAAAGCAAGATGAGAATCATGATATCTAATTTTTTCAGCCAGTCGCATAAGCCATAAATGTCATGTGACTGATCGTTCTGTTTCTGCTGGATGTGGGGTCACAGCCTGATCTGTCAGGATTGATGGCTACTTTTGAATGGCCAATTTGGGGTTTGTACCTTTTGCATATCGCTAACATGTACTAATACACACTTACACACCAAAGGAAAAGTAAATTGGACCATAGTTGTTCTTTAATGGAAAAAAACACTTCTGTACCCTGAATATACAGCACCTTGACTCATTTCTTGTTGTCCTGGTATATTTAACAGTATGAACCTAATAGCCAGTTGCGGCCGGTGACTTCTTTTTTCGAGGGTGCTCGATGCGATGTTCGTCACGACATGTATGTAGCCCGTCATGTGTGTGGTTCGTAATTTCGAAATATGTGTTCTGCGCGACGAGAGATTGTGTGTGCATCACGTGTCTTGTCAAAATAAGTGCCTGTTGCAGATGTGTCTAAAAGGTTTATTATAAAAGAGACGCTCGCGTTTGCCAGATACTCACATAATCTCATGCGTAATCAGAGTTTACTGTTAAAGGTGTGTCTTGCGTGTATTTGTGAACATGAACGTCTCTTTTATCATAAACGGTTTTGATGCGTGTGCAGCAGGCACTTATTTTGACAAAACACGTGATGCACATGGTTCATATGACGCAACAAACACATATTTTGAAAACACGAGCAACACACATGACACTACCAACAAATATTTTGAATTTGCACCCCTCGGATAAGCAGTCATAAGCCGCCACTGCTCATAGCTATCACCTGTGACCCTTTTATAATATAATAAACAAATACCATAATCGATCTTCATCTTATAAACGTGTTGTTTATCCCACGCTTTAAACATACAAGTCTAAATATATAGGGGAGAGAGGGGTAACTTGTTACACTGTTCATAACTATTTGACTTAAAAATCAAATAACCATTTTGTGTTACGACTTCTTCTATAGTCAACTTTGTGTTCACATGTGGTCAAGATCGCTCTAATCTTACGTTAACACAATTTTTTTTTTCATTTTTAATCACTTTATAATTTATGCAAAATAACTTTATTAGGTATGAATGTTAAAAACTATTATTTTGCACAAAGTAGAGGAAACAATATTGTGTCTTTTGATACTTTAGTTGACGTGCCTAGTTGAGCTAACCCTGAGATTTAGGCAACATTAACACAATGTCAGTTTGGGGCAAGTTGTCTCAATGGGGCAAGTCTTCACATGCTTTCCACACTGGAAATAGTTAACACCAGGTTAGGCTAAACCCCGGGTTAACGTAACCTGGGTTATCTGTTTCACGTTTCACACTTTTCATACTTAACCCTGGGTATTCATATTCTGACGTTTCACACTGTGCATTTCTAAACCCTAAGTCAGGTGTCTGAAACCCTGCTCATAAACCTGTCGGTATTTATCAAGCAACACCTTCCTTGATTAGTGTTTAATCGGGGTGATAACATTTTAACCCTGCTTCGTTTCACACTGCATGCATTTGCCACCCCAATGCTGCGTTAACCACACAAAAGCAGGGTTAGCAGGGTTTCATAACCCTGGATTAATTTCAGAGATAACACCGCTTCTAAATTTTAAAAGTTGTGTTATAGTCACGCAAAATTTGATACATTTATTTGTGTCCATGGCACGAAATTCACCTTTTTTTCGTGGCTTGAGCACGAATGTCTTTTTCGTGACACTCGAAAGTTCTATAAATAGTTTTTTGTGTGCATTGCACGACCCCAACTCCATGCGAAAATAAAAATAGGAATAAATGAGAAAACAACACATTAAATTACATGAAAAAGAAAGCCGTGCCACAGACTTGAGAAACTATTTATAGAAATTTGTGCGAGTGTCACGGAAAAGGCATTCATGCTCAAGGCACGAAAAAAGCTGAATTTTGTGCCATGGACACAAATAAGTTGATCAAATTTTGCTTGACTATTAAACAACTTTCCGTGAGATCATGTTGGTGAAACGATCCTTAACCTAGGGTTAAAAGCAGAATGAAGATAACCCAGGGTTAGGCACAGTGTGAAAAGCCTTAGGGCCCTATCTTGCAACCAGCGCAATTGACTTTGTCAGTGACGCATGTATCATTTCGTATTTTGCACCGGCACACAGTGGGTTTTTCCCTCCACAGACGCACGTCGGCAAACTAGGGAATTAACTTGCGCTCCCTGGGCGGTTCAGCGCAAAACAGGAGGCGTGTTCCAGCGCAAACCATCCCTGATGCTATTTTGCAGTTTCAAAAAACAATTGCGCCACTGACCAAAAAAAACTAGTCTAAAGTCAGTTGCGCGTAGTTCATTATGCTATTTTAAGGGCGCATGCTTGACCATAATGTATAGCGTGCACAACGTGCATTGCTTATCTAATCTACACAGATGCAACAGTTATTTTTGCAAATCATAAATTGTTACAATAAAAAATATTAACACATGAGATAAGGGAAATCATTGTGGTGAGCATTGTGGTGATAGTTGTTATGTATTGTGTGGCTACGTTAAAAAAATTCTCATGCAAATAACGATTAAAATATTTTCATAAGTTTGTTGTGTGGCTGTATTACGTTTATTTTATGTAAATAATAATTAAAATGTTTTCATAAGAAACCTTAATGTATGTGAACTTGATTTGTAAGTGTACTTTGGGGTTGGACTGCTTGCGTTTCTTGGCTTTCAGAGGTGAGGGTGGACGCAGCGATGTCCTCTGCTGGCGTCAGGTCATGTGTAGAGACAGATCCACCTCCCGTTACACGGCGAGCCCGATTTATGCTGGCAAGCTTGGGATTCCCCCGTCTCCTGACATCATTGTAGCGCTTGGCGCAATGATGGGGAAGCCAGCTAATGAGACAATTGTGTCTATTTCCTCTCACGCCTGTTTAACCGACGCTGATTTGGGCGGGTTTCTCCCATCCCCATACAAAACAACTTCTCTGTCTTTGACTGCTCTTACAAGAACGTGGGTCTCCTCGGCTGTGAACTGCTCCTGGCGTGCGCCTGGTAAATCCGTCATAATAATAGCAACCCGCCATGGAACTTGCGCCCTTGCGTTTAAAGGGAATGTTGGATAGCGTTCTGATTGGTTTATTTGACGTTACGCCCAAACCACACCTATAAATAATGAACCTACATCAGACCAACCCCTTATTGATTTGCGCCTGCGATTTTCTCCCGCCGTGAAAATAGCAACAGCGCCCAAGATCCGCCCACAAAGTCACTTGCCCTTTGCGCTTCGCACTTGCGTTTCAGATCGTTAAAATAGGGCCCCTAGAATTAATATTTCCAGTATTGGTTTGAATTTAAAGGGACATTCCACTTTTTTAATGTCTCAGAAGTTAGCGGGAGTGAGAAAATGGCAGAAAGTTTAAAAACACCTGCAGCCTTCAAAGTCGACGTGTGGAAGCACTTTGACTTAAAAAAAGTAAAAAAAAAGTCAGCTCTATTTTTTACATTTTTGATATGAAAAAAGAAAAAGTATTGCAATGTATCGCAACATGCAACGTATTGTATCGCATCGTGATACATTGTACCATGACACATGTATCGTGATATGTATCATATTGTGAGGCCCTTGCCAATACCCAGCCCTAGTCCTAACCATATCTGCCTAGAAAATCACAACTTTTAATTTTCCGTCAGTCTAAGTACACGATGTAACTACAGAAGAGTCAAGTTTTAAATAAGAAAAATACTTAAACTCTTTGGTTATTTTTAGCGCGATGCTAATGGTCTAATCAGATTCAATGGATTGTGCTAAGCTATGCTAAAAGTGGTACCACCAGACTCGGAGATCAGCTTAATGGATTCCAAAACAGTAAGAATCAAATGTTTAACTCTAGTGGAGCTGGAAATGAGCATATTTTCAAAAAAGTGGAATATCCCTTTAAAAATCAAAAATCAATAATCACAATTAAGTTGTGATCTTCTTTTTAGATAATCTAGTGTTACAATTGAATCGTCGATGGGGCAAATTCTCAGAAGTGAATATTCTCTATTCATTAGTCTACAACTCTAATGAAATAAGATATGAAAATGTAATAAATACAACATATGTGCGCAAGACTTCCTTCTTTTATTTAGTATGAGATGTATACCATCGTGATATATGGTGCTCAGTAAATGTTAGACAGTGTGAAAAGTGTGACGCCTTACCCCGCTCTCCCCATGAAAGATAAAATTCTCTTTGATTTTAGCATCATAGCATTTAGCAGTGATATAAATCAAAACAAAAGTTGCATTTGCAGATTAGCTTGTTTACATCTCTGTTAATACCATGTGAGAAATAAAGCCGCTCTGTGTTTCTGTTATGTTAAGCTCTGTCTTGTTTTGAGAGAATTCTGGTGATTTTGTACCTTCGTCACGGTTAGCAGAGCTGTAGGGCTTCCCAATGTGATTAGCTTAAATTGGCATTGAATCGCGGCATGGAGAAAGTGATTTGCTGGTGCGTTTGAAGTTGGCGGTAATTTCGGGAAGCCTTTGAGTGGCTGTTTGAACTCAATTTGACCCGGACGATTTCATCCCTTCAGTGTTTGGTCTGGTTTGCGGACAGCGTTTGATTAAAACTTCACATTAGTCTTTGATGAGAACAGGCTTCTCCTGTGTAGCGCACGCTCCATCTGGAGGACCGGACACCATAAGGTGTGGATCTTCATTGTGACGTGTGCCATGCCCTCTTGCCGCTGTTAACACCTGGAGACGGCTTGGATGAAGCTCTTTCATTCCCTTGTTTTTTTAAAGGAATAGATCACCTAAACATGAAATAAATATCTGTTGTTGTGAACCTTGGGGGCAGTCATGGCTTAATCGTTAGAAAGTTGAGCTTGTCACCTAAATGTTTCTGGTTCGATTTGATTTTAAGCACGCTTCTGTCCAACTCATTGATTTAAATGAACATTTAGATTTTTCCATATTTCCAGCATTTTTATATATAATATAGATGTCTATGCAATATAATGTGAGAGTTTTCATTTTGGGTGAACTGCTTCTTTAAATAAAGTTGCACTTCGCGATGATGTAATGGCAACAAAGTCCTGCCAGTTATTCCTGACGTAGGACAATAATACGTGCCATGATGCATCCATGCACTAAAATGCTAAAACATTTTTATAAGAAACAAAATACAGCTCCTTTAGCCATGTGATTAATCAATAAAACAATTACAAAGTTTATAGTTTCACAAGCGTGTCACTCTTGGTTTATATATAGAAGTCACTCGGTGTCCGAGACCCTCATAGTGACCCGAACCATCTGCTGCCCAGTGCCATAGGCAGGCCGGGGTAGCCGGGCAGGTAATTCAAGACTGCCGTGTGCCAACCGCTCTGCCTGAGCGCCCATCAAGCACACGTGCACGTCAGGTCCTCACCCACCATTGTGATGGAGTTTATTAAACACCTGGAGGCAAACCCACGCCTGGCTGGTGTGAACCGTATGCTGCATCATAAGGACACGAGAGAAAGAGTGCTTGGTTGTCACTTGAATGTAACCGCTAAGTTTATGTGTTAAATCCAACTTGGGACTCATCGACACTGTGATGGTGTTGACAGAAAACATGTCTGGCCGACTCAGTCTGTCAACGTGTGCCTCAGCTGTGTTTGATAAAAGCGCACATATTCTTCCCCAGATGTAGTTGCAGGGTTGTAATTTGGATTGTGTTTTAATAATAATCTTCCATTGACAGTTTGCCAGAAAACAAAGCTCACTCGAAACAGAATTGAAATGTTCTTGATTTTAATGAAGGGGTTTGGTTAGGAGAGGTAAGACACATGTTTAACACTGATTACACATTCACATGCTCTCTCTATCTTTCTCTCTCTCTCTCGGTCTATCTGTTTAATGTACTGGATGTTGTTTTAGCACTGAAGTACAGCACAATGGCTGTCTTTTATCTTTTCAGCACTCAGAATATGAAGTGATATAAGGCAGGTTTAGAGGTTTTGTGTATAGATTTTTGTTCGTGAAGTTGTGTGTTTGACTGAATGCTTTCGAAAATCGTCCTTCTGTGAGCACCTTTATTTGTACAAATGGCCATTTATTGAAACAATCTTCATGCAATATACCCTAAGCAACATGCATGTTAATATGTAGGCTGGTGTGATGCCTATAAACATTTGATTTGTGTGACATGAGGCTGTGGAATAACAAATAAAAAACCCTTGGCCATAAAACACTGAGGATTAGCACATTTGCTTTTCTGAAACATATTTGCATATTTCAGGGCTAAATTTGCAATGAAATGTATTTGTACAGAATCAATATGTTTGATTTAGTCATTCATCCTTATAAAGCATATACCTTTTTAACACTACTTAAACACAATTGTAATGCTTTAGATGATCTCAGCTTCAGTGCAAAATGATTTATACTTATCATCTGTTTAAAGAACCATTTAGTCTTAAAAGTGCCGAAGAATGCATTAAAATAATATGTTAAATTGTTATCTGGTATCTACATAGAAGGTTTATGGTTTTTTAAGTGCAGAATTGATCCAGAAACGTTTTAACATGTCCATTTACAACCCTAGAATTTGCCTTTAGAATGAAATGGTCTATTATTACTTTATTTGAAAGGGTCATGAATAATAATGTTGAGCTCTGCTCTGATTGGCTGTTTCTCCTTCAGTAGCTTTCTGTGTGTGTAAACAGATCTTATGTTTGAGTCTGTATCAGATTTTGAGGAATAATCAATTGTTTGGAGATTGTTAATGGACATTTCTGAGTGGTAAGTTTGTGTTTTTTTTTCAGTATGGACCTGCAAAGTGTAACTGTAACGTCAATAGTAGAACTCCAGCCTAAATGCTATCATAATAGCATTAACTAGCATATAGCATTAACTAGCATATAGCGCTAACTCAACAGTCAACAGACTTTGTTTTTACCATTGTAACAACATTGTAATGAATTAAATGTGTAATTTAATGTTGGGGGCGTAGATCTCGACTGTAACGTCACTGTTGGTGATATGTTGAGATTGGTCTGTTTTCCAGCGGTCTTTTGCATGCACGAGGTTTACATAAAAAGGAGAAAACTATTGTGAGTGAGACTCACGATATGTCATTTGGTTTAAGGTTCAAAAAACACATTATTTTTCACATAACGTACATTATTGTTGCTTCTCTATGCCCTGTCATTTTCTAAAGCGCGTCGATTTTTACAAAGCTCATCATTCTGAATAGCATTGTGTGATCTGATTGGTCAGCGGTGTGTTGTGATTGGCCGAATACCTCAAGCATGTGATGAAAATCTTACGCCCCTTACCAAAACACAGCATGGTGGTAGGAAGCCAAAAATACTATAGCAAGAATAACAGGTACACCTTCTTCTTTACGTATACATTCGGGCGGTGTTATGCAAATCTTTCCACATAGTGACATAGATATGTGAGGACATGTTTGAATGAGGCATTTTAGCTTTTAACACTCCAGAAATAAAGGAAAACATGAAATTACATCATATGACACCTTTAAAATAACCATTTTCATATCCTTTTATAATGTAAAGAACTTTTGTTTAAAACAGAAGTAGGGTTGCATAACAATTACTCATGATTAATCAATTGCAGAATAAAGGTTTTTGCTTACATCATATATTTGTGTGAATAATAATTATGTATATATAAATATGCACTCATGCATGTATAATTTGAAGAAAAAATATTTATATATGAAGTATTTATATTTTAGGGTGGCCATTCATGCCAGTTCCGCCGGACATGTCCCAAACATGTTTTCGGGTTCGCTCTCCAGAAGTCGTGTTGGTCGACCGCATACGTCATCAAGGTTTAATATTTCGGGTTTAATTTCAGAAAAGCAACCGTTACATTTCAAGGTAAGAATGAAACTACAATGATTGTATGTCTTAAAAGAAATAAATCTTAATTTTTTAATGTATTTTAACTGAAATGTGATGACGTATGCAGTCGAGCAACGCGACTTCCGGAGAACAAACCCGAAAACATGTTCGGGATGTGTCCGGCGGAACTGGCACGAATGGCCACCCTATTATATTTATATAAATTATACATAAAAATACAAATGTGTTTCTTAAATATATACATGCATGTGTGTGTATTTATTTATACAAAGTTATTATACACAGTACACACACATATGATGTAAACAAAAATCTTTATTCTGCAATCGCGGTTAATCGTT
Source organism: Misgurnus anguillicaudatus (assembly GCF_027580225.2). Classification (NCBI taxonomy): domain Eukaryota; kingdom Metazoa; phylum Chordata; class Actinopteri; order Cypriniformes; family Cobitidae; genus Misgurnus; species Misgurnus anguillicaudatus. The sequence continues at coordinate 33,622,038 of NC_073350.2, read as the reverse complement.
ATGCAACCCTGAACAGAAGGGTTCTTTGGGTGTTTACGCTTTTTTTATTAAACTATTCAGCCCAAAATGGTTCTTCATTATTTAAATAGGATATATAAGATCTCACGTGACCTGAATGCATAAACAGACACTCCAAATATCTTGTGTGTCTGTAGCTCACTTGGTAGATCAGTAGGTTAGCAGCGCAAAGGTTGTGAGTTTGATTCCCATTAAATGAAAATGTATAGATTGTATGCATTGCATAAACAAAAGTATCTGGCAAAGGCATTAATGTAAATGATCTTGCACTTCTTGCACATAGGTATATTGTTCATGAAGGGCCGGGCAGAGGGGTGAAGAGCGATATCTGTAACCCAGCACAACATCTCTCCTGTATTCTCAAACAGAGCGGGAAACACATTGGCAGGCGAGATGCTGTGTCGCTTTGGCTCTGAATCTCTCTTCTTCTCATCTCTCTTCTTCCTCTTTTATATCAGATTCATGTGTCCAGCTGCAACACTTCAGATGATAGAAGACCAGCGAGTGTCTCTCCAAGGCAGAGATACTAGATTAAGGTGAAATAATTTAAGATAAAATGAAAATACTCTGGGTATTTAATCCCCTAGTTGGGTCAAAAAGGGACAAACCCCAAAATCTGTCTATATTTGACCCAACCATCGGTTAAAAAATAGGTTAATTAATAATGGTTTAGTTTGTGCCATTTCTGACCCAACTATGGGTTAAAAATAACCCAGCATTTTTAGGGTGCACTTAATGTATTTTTTATATTATTGTGCTTGGTTTACAATGGCTTTGAATTCTGCATGGTTGAATAGCATTTGAAAAATGTGCCTTATAAAACGGCCCGTTCCGGTTCTTCATTCTGATTGGTTGAAACGCGTTCTAAGCCGTGATAAAATACCCTGGTAACCCCATGGTTCAAGGAGTATCACTGCGCCACTGTTGCTGCGTACTGATTTATGAAAATAAACACCACAGTCTTTAATCATATTTTTAATTTGTATAAATCGCACAATTAATGGTGATATCTAGATAAATGTCAATATATATTGTTGAGTCTTCTCATCAATAAAGAGAAAACGTTCCCTGAGGAGTTTCTACCTCAAATTCATATTTCCGCTATTATCCACTGGGTGGCGATCTTACCCAACTTAAACACTTGCACATTCACTCAACACTTAAACACCGTGCAAGTTTTGATTGTGGCTCTGAATCTGATATCTTACAAAAGTTCTTCACAAAAATTTTATTATCTCAGTTGTTAGCTGAAAATGAGAACAAATTAAGGGTTTTTTTTACAGCGTAGGCTGTTCTTTCATTTGATATATTTTTTGTTTATTTAAAGAAGATAATTTTTCTGTAAGCCATTAAACTAAAACTGGGTGGCAACTTAAAAAAAACGCTGATGGGTAAAGAGTTAAGCATGCTTCCAAACTTATTGGATCACTTCAACAGTTATACGATATAAATGTTAATGTATAAATTAGATGAATGTTGATCTATGAAAATAAACACCACAGTCTTTAATCATATTTTCATTGTGTATTTGCTGCGTCTGTGTTGCCTGAGAACTGCGCTCTGTTGCAGCCAATTTTGATAATGAGGAACTACTTTGTTTGGCGGAAGAGTAATATTTGTACTAATATAATTACAACTTATTTGTGTTTTATTTTATGCTAATCCTGCTATGCATATGAAGTAACAGTTTTATAAAAGCAATAAGCCCCGCAAAGCAGTGGTGTAACAGTGCATTTTATAACAGCTAAAGAGCTTTGCGTCGTGCCTTAGCTGTTATAAAATGCACTGGTAACCCACTGCTTCGCAGGGCTTATTGCTTTAATATACCCAGTAGCGTGTTTACCCACCATGCAAAACACGAACCCTACAGGCCCCAATTTTGTGTTCTGTTATGCAGTTCAAAGTAAAATATATACGGTTTATGAATATTCCTGAATGTTATGTAATTTTAAGGAAAATTGTAGGCAATGTTGGGGTTTGGGGGCCCCAAGCAAAGTCCAATGACCTGGGGCCCCCAACATTGCCTACATTTTTCCTTATATAATGATAAACACGCCACTGCATACACTCTAAAAATGCTGTTTTTTTAACCCAGTGTTGGGTCAAAAAGGGATGAACTCAGCCTGTTGTGTTAAATTAACCCAGAAAACATATATTTTATTTAAAACAACCCAGCATTTGATTTGAAATAAACCAGCATGGGTTAAATTACAACCCAACGGGGGCTGGGCTCGTCCCATTTTGACCCAATGCTCGGTTGAAAAATACCTCAGCATTTTTTAGAGCATATACAGTGCCACATTTGTGACCATAAAACTTTTGGAGTCTATAATAATTGTATTTCCTTCATTGCAGTAGATAAAGGGATAGTTCACCCCAAAATAAAAAATCTTAACTTTATATTCTAAAATTGGCAAAATTCTGCATGCAAAACACAATAATGGTGTTTAAAAAAAAAACAACACCAGCAGAGAAAGAGATTTCTTATAGATTAAGTTGCATCAATGTCAAAAACGCAAATACTGACTCCAGTTTATCAGATATTGAATCAGATATCACCACAAGCAACACTCTCAGTACAGATGGGCTACAACTCGATATGCAAACATTATTTTATCTCTGCCTGAAGCTTTTATTTAGAAAATCTATCAGACGATAGCGTCTGAGGTGCCTTTCTGTTCATAAATAATAAGGCACTGATATGAAATTGAACTCATTTCTGCTTTTATTTGTTATGTGAGGAAGTCTATTTGATAAAACTTGATCCACAGTATAATATGTTTTGCAGATATAAGATTTAAAGCATTCCTGTAAAATGCTATACTGTAAATGTGCAGTAACATCATTTGGTAATAAAATATTGTTGAGCAAAGGCAACAGTGTTTCTGGCATTCACTCGAATTAAAGATGCAATGAAAGCAAATAAAGAACATCAGTATCTAACATCCAGTCTAACATCTGCGTTTATGTTACATAGAGGGAAGAAAATGAGTCAGGTTTTGAATACAATAACACGAGGTTGAGTTTTTCTATTTTGTGTCAACTTTTCCAAAATTTTTGACACTAAATTCATGCCACAATATATTTACCTTGAACCAATAATAATTGATTTATTATCTTTAAACTAAATCTTATGTACAAAACAACATTCTTCATGTACAAGAATGTGGCCAAGATGAGAGATGTGCTGCATGCAAAATGAGCATCATGCATAATCCAAACCCTGCGTCATGATTGGTTGCTCTCTCTGACAGGCAGCAGTGAACACGCCCCCACTCTGCGCCTGGTGGTGTTACATGTGCCCGAGTGCAGGCAGGCAGTTTTGAAAGCAGTTCCTGATAGAGACGACTACCGCTCTGCTTCTACACTGGCAGAGAGCGTGAGAGAGCGAGCGAGTGAGGGAGAGGGAGAGAGAGAGAGAGACAGAGGGAGAGAGAGATTCTCCTCCAGCGCTGGCTCCACATTCACACGATGGCATCGGACCCGGGGCTGCTGCCCCTGTTAGTGTGGACTATATCCATACAGGTCCTGGGCTCCAGAGGAACGTCCAGCAATGAAGGTATGTGCATTATAATGATGGGAGTCTTTGCTGTCTTATAGTTGACACTACACAGTGCAATACGTATATACCTTTAAATCTCTATTAGATCTCAGAAAACTTGGTTGTGGACATGTCAGTGTACCTTTGGAGAAACTTATTGAAAGGTCTTGCATCTCAGTTTTGATGCGTGTGTGCGTGCATGCGTGTGTGTAACCGAGATATAGTGAATAGACTGATTAATCTGTCACTGTGTATTAAATGAGACTTTGCCCTAATAATCGCTGTGATAACATAGACATACATTTGTGCCATCATATATTAAATCTGTATATTTCAGTTAATCAAATTTTGTGAGTTTGCCAAAAAGCGCAGTGTGGCAGGAATAAGAGGTTTAATCACTTTAAACTATTGTGGGCTATATTGAGCCCCCCGGTGTCTTTTTATAACATCAAACTTTCTTCATTTGTAAATTCAATATCGGTGTGTTTGCATGAATATTAAAACAACTATGATCTTTGAAGTGTTATATAATTGAATACACATTGTATATGTTTTGTAAAGTATTGTTCTTAATGAAACTTATTGCAAAGCATTTCAGAGAAAATTTTGCACTTTTTAGTCCTTGGTTTGGCTGAGTGTTGGTGGTCTGTGAATGTTAAAACCTGATGTCTTTGTACTAGACAATTGTCTTTTCATAATAATGTACAGCCTTGTGAATCAATAACATACACATGAGGAGAATGTATAGGATTTCTGATGTCCATCATTTTACAGAAAGTACCCTGCAATGCTATATTTTAAAGTTGGCTTGTATATCAGCAAGGGTTGGCAAAAGGTCTGATAATTATTACTAAATATATTTTTTAAATCATTGTTTTATTTGTTGAAATCAGTGCTTGTTTACTTTTCCCAACCCGAGTACTCCCAAGCTATCGGTCTAATACAAAATTGAGAGATTACTTACATTAAAAACTTTAACAAGTACTCGTATATTATGCTAAACTAGTGTTTACATAAATATTTTATGTAAGTTTATGAAATCTGTTGAAATGATGTTGCCTGGTATTTGAAAGGAAGGTAAACATGTACATTATGTTTAAACAGACACTGAACCATACAATAAAAACATATTGTCAGCATCTTTATTCAATCCCAATGCATATTTACATAATTAATTTCCTTTATTATAAACGAAATAAAAAATCCATTAATTTAATATATTGTGAACCTCAAAGGTTTGTAAACATTTGTAGTCTAAAGGGTTAAGATGCTGTTAATTAATACAGTATCTAGACATACAAAACTGTATGTGCATGAATTACACGTTTTATATGAATGTTAATGAGCTTAAATTGATTAAATTAGCTTCCCTTAAAAAAGTTGCTACGTTTACAAATAAACTCTTTTATTTTAAGTTTTTTTTTATTTTAAAACGTATAAAATATATTACCACATTTACAAATACATTTTACACAATATATTTATGATTTTTTTATTCATGCATTTGGCAGACGCTTTTATCCAAAGCGACTTACAGTGCATTACACGCTATACATTTTTATCAGTATGTATGTTCCCTGGGTTCGAACCCATGACCTTTTGCGCTGCAAATGCAATGCTTTGAGCTATACAGGAACACACATATATATATATGTATGTATGTATTTGCATATTTTTATCATGGACTCTGAGATCTGGAGGAGCTCTGTTTGCAAACAGCGATTCTGAAGTATTGGCATCCTTCACAGATTATTTATTTTATTTACATTCATATTTTCATATATATCTCATATATACATATTATTATACAGTATCATGCACGTTTATTATGAGGATGGGAAGCAGTCGTGACCTCTTGACCTTCCCTTACACTTCAGTCATGACATGTTTTCATCTCAGTGCTTCAGACATCAGAGAGGGTTTGCGTGCGGAGCGGAGTCACAGTTTGACACGGATGTTACGCTCAGACACACTAAGTGAACACAGGGTTTGCGTGCGATTTCTGCCTCTCCGCTCTCTGTCACAAACTGTTCAATACAGCGTAAAGTCCGCTGAGGTGAGGGAGGGAGAGAGAGATAAAAATACTGTAGACAAGCCAAACAAGAGGTCAACAAGATATACTGTAAGAGAAATAAACCTGTCAAATTCACCTTTAATTTAAAACCCAACACATTCGAAAACATCTCGTCAGAAATTTGTAACAAATTGCAAGGACTAAAGAAAACACAAAACACGAAACACTGGCGCTCTCGATTTGGGAGACTCGTAAATGCTTGTTTGCAAATTCAGAATAACTTCATGTTTTTTAATCCCACATTGGTGTTTTGCTAAAATTGTTTCTTTAAGCTGTATGAAAGTGTTTTGAAAAGCATTTCCCCTGGCCTAAAAACAGCTTTTGTACAAGTGTTTGAGTTTGAAATGCTGTGATGTTTCTGTGCGGCCATAATAACGTTGCTGAATCGTATTGCCACACTGAAAAAATGATTCATTGAATTTACTAAATTTTTTAAGATAAGTGGTTGCAATCAATTTATTTAAGCTACATTTAAACAAAAAAGATTAGTAAAGTAAAATAAAATATAAAACTTTTCTTTAAATGTTTTTATTATTAGAATTATTATTAAACCTTTATTTTACCAGGAAAGAGAGCACATTAAGATTAAATATCTCTTTTGCAAGAGCGTCCTGGCCAAGATTGACAGAAACAAGCAATTTATGTAGCTTAAATAAATTGATTGCAACCCCTTACCTTAAAAAAATTTAGTAAATTCAATGAATCATTTTTTTCAGTGCAGTTTTGTGGCTTTATTTTTTTCCTGATTAAAAAGGACATTGGACCAAAATGAATGAGACTTGGATGGAGTGATTATGAAATAATGAATAGGAAAACAAGGTTTATGCATTATAGGCATCCGATCAGAAGTGTTTCACTAGCAGGTGCACAATATCACAAATGATCATTGAATCACATACAACTTTTTGTATTGTTTAATTATAATATTTTTGTGTATGCTGAAAGAATTGCAAATAGACCAAATTAATTTCACATCTGACTTGCTTAGAGACAAACACACGCTGAAGACACATTTCTCAGAGCCAAAACTAAAAATACCTTGTTTTCTTTTCAGATTTAAACCGTAAGTCCATTTCCATCCATTACTTGACTGTGTAATTTTCTAGATTGCCTCTTAATCCGAAGCACCATTTGAATTTTTATCAGTGGATCTTGAGAAGAGTCTATTACAAACATTTGATTTTAGGCAGATGCTTTTACAAACTTTCATAGCATCGTTTTGCTGATTTTAACTTAAAAACTACATATTGACACATTTTTCATGTTTTCAAGTCAAATGTTTTCATCTGAATGATATGATGATTTTACAATACACTTAGAAAATGACTTTTTAAAATACTTGAAAATAAACTTTATGGGAAACATTATGTTTAAGCATATGTTGTTTTCTTATGCATCTGAAATTTAATCAGACTAAATTTCCAATCTGATCTCATAGGAATTTGTACATATTTTACAAGTTGGATATTTGTATAAATCCGTAGGAAGCAAATCGTACAAAAACATGCACTGTAAAAAATGCATCATCATATATTTTTATGCTAATTTAACTTAAAAAATAAGTTAAACAATTTCAACTTGTTTTTATAAGTTAGGGCAACTATTCACAGGTCAAAACTTAGAATAGTAGGTTGAATTGACTTACATAACCACATTGTTTTTACTTCACGCACCATTTTTTTTTAACGGTCTGTGTGATTATTTATAAAAACCATTAATGAAACTCCACACCTAACCCCAATGTCACAGTGGTGAAAGCAAATTATATAAAAATTTGCATTTGTTATATGAATTAATCCGAATTAGCCATCTTACACAAAAAAAATGTACAAATTGTGTTGAAATTGTTGTGTCAAACATGAAACCAAATTAAAGTAGTTAGTTTGGTATGCAAATGTATCTTAAATTAAGCTGTGACTTAGTAGTTTGGATGACACTTATATTACACATATTAGTTTTAAATAAAAAATTTATTTAATATTGTAATATAATTCTGCTTCTAATTCTAAACAATCTGAGAGTACAATGAATATAATTGCAGATCCATGCAGAAACTTCAAATCTATGTTTTAAACTTTTGCAGAACACAATGAAGTTAAAAAAGGAATCAAACGTTAACACTTACATTTCTACATAAAGGTTACATCATAACAGCAATGCTCTGAAGGCAGAAAAATATGAGTAAATCTTAAAGTATGACAGTAAAAAAAAGTCCAAAGAAAATCCTTAACTTTCCTTGGAAGGAAAGAATAATTCCTGAACAGGACTGCCAAATCTCCTTTTAACTCGAAGGCCAAGAGACGTCAGTCCTGCTTTATTATCAGAATCCCAGCGCTGCAGAATTCATGCATCCTTTCAGTGGGTAACACATTATTTCTGCAAGAAATAGTCATCATTTTTGCGTCTAGGTCGGATGAAGTCTGGCTGTGAGTACCCCACTTCTAGCCAAAATAAACTTTGTTTTTACAAAAAAAAAAAAAATAATTGTGTAGTGTCGGATATCCAAACATGTAAACAAAGCCAACAGGGATTAAAAGATATTTGGTTTCATTAATTTAATGATTTATTTTTCATTTATTTTTTGACTAGCCTGGCTAACACCAGACCAGTCTCATAGAGAATGACTTGCAGCGTGAATTAATAAGGCAGCATGGGGAAACCCAGGTTAGGACTATGGTTAAGCGTCTATTAAATTATCACTGACAGCCCAAATTTTGCCTTGTTTTAGCCTAGACGTCTGGGCTGTGTCTGAACGGCAATTAGATGTCTTTTAATCGCAAAATTGCTTGCTGGGATTTCACTGCTACAGTAGGACATCTTTGCATTTTATGATGCTTCGTACAGCCTTCTGTCTGCGAGTTAAATCACTCTTTCACTTTGTGTCTCATGAAGGAAATGTTGATAAAATCATAAAACGGTATTATGTGTCACATATGGGGAAAATGCATTAGGATTTCTTACAGTACTGTATAGTAATAGTACTACTGTATTGCACATCATCGCTGTGGAGGAAAGCCAGAATCTGCACGTGTCTCTTATTATATGGGAAATTTTATATTGATTTTGGTCTGTTTGTATTTTTGATGAGTGAATGAATGTAAGATGCATCAGATAATGTAGTGGTTAAGGATCTGGGTCAGTGATCCAAAAGGTTGTGGGTTCAATTCCCAGAAGAAAAGATCTGCAGTATGAGAAGAAAGTTGCTGAGACTTCAGAACGCTGTGGCGCCCCTGTACCCATAAGAAATAAAACATAATTTCTCAATTATTTTAATTATTTTATATCTCAGTTATTCCCCTTCGACATTAGTGAGATTTTTTTAAGCAAATTTTTGCTTTAATCTCCTGCATCTCAGATATTTCTCACAAATGTCTCCATTTGAGTTTTAGTAGAGATCTAAATAAACTCAGTTTAGATGTGCCACGTCTGCAATCAAAAGTCAATATTATTGCAGATTTCAAAGATTTCTCATTTAATTTACCCAAATCCATATTATTTTCTACTTTAATATTACATATACATACTCTTCAACCGCTTTCTTGTTTGTTTTATGTTTATTTCTCCTAAGCAATTTTAGAAGAAACATCTGAGAATAAATTCAGACTAAGTTTGTGTAATCTGTGATCCATATAAAATCTCCTAAAATATGAAAGAGCAATAAAGTTTTCCTCTGGGTAGCTCATGTGGTACTGTGAACTATACTGTGCAATGTTTTGCATGAATGAAGAAGGTGACATTAAATGGTGATTTAGTTTGCACCTTTAAACTACAACTGCAGATACGCCATTTATTTCAGAAGCAATATTTCACTGTTAGATACATGTTTGTACCTTCTTATTATAATTCATATTTTGTCACAATTTAAAATAATAGTAAAGCCAATAAATGATGAAATAACACAAATGTATATAAGAAAATTATATAAATGTACACTCTTAAAAATATAGGTGCTTCATGATGCCATAGAAGAACCATTTTTGGCTAAATGGTTTTATAAAGATCTTTAAACATCTGAAGATCAGATTATAAATAGGTAAAACAATTATAATTGTTTTTTTTCTATTGCTGTGAAGAATCTATATATTTATAATACTTATATAATATGTTATATAATAAAAAGTATTTTAGATTTTTCAGCCATCCTTTGACTGTATATCTTACACCTCTTGATTTTCTCTCAACCAAAATTAATCCATTTTATTTAGAAATGGATCTGTATTCATATATTTAAGGATATGTGAGCATTCAGTACAGTTTGACCGGCACAAGTACACCTCTCTGGCCGTGTTTACAGAGCTGTATTCATGTTTGCAGCGGTGCACATGGAGGAACAGGGATCTGTGAATCAATACAGGCAGTTTGGTGCTTCTGTTTGCTGATAGTCAGGGGTTCAAAAGGCCAAACTTATAGAGAAGACTCTTGTTAAGCACACTAACGTCTGCTAGCACTTGTGTTATGTTTGACCTCAGTAGTTACCCAAACTAATTTGAACAGATTTGTGGCTAAAAGAATACAATTAAATGAATACACTGCAAAAAAATGATTTTTAAGAGAAAAAATAATTATTTTGTCTTGTTTTCAGTAAAAATATCTAAAAATTCTTAAATTATGATGCTTTTTCTTGATGAGCAAAATGACCTAGGAAAATAAATCTAGTTTTTAGACCAAAAATATCAATTTTAAGTGATTTTTTGCATAAAACATGCAAAAAAATTATAATAATCTGCCAATGGGGTAAGCAAATTTTTCTTGGATTTTTCTTGAATTTAGTGTTTAAGAAAATCTTCAAGATTTTTTTGCTTACCCCATTGGCAGATTCTTTTGTAAGACAAAAATACTAAGCATTTTTTCTTGAAAATAATTTTTTGCAGTGTAGTAAGGAGAGTTAAAGTTTTTCAATGTGCTTAGGAAGTTAAATACCAAATGACCAGCTATATTTATTACACTCTGTCTTAGATCTGTTTTTATTATTTATTTAGTTTGGTGCATTCTGGGATTGTCTTTTACACAAACAATACACATGATGTTGTTTTAGAATGAGGTATCTTTTAAAAGCCTCAAAAAATTAAAATAAAAAACTCAAAAAATTCTTTATTTTCACTCACAAATGTACAGTACACTGCAAAAAAAAAAAAAAAAGATTTTCAAGAAAAAAATTCTTAGTATTTTTGTCTTGGTTTTCAGTAAAAAATATCTAAAAAAAATTTAAATTAAGATGAAAATAAATCCAGTTTCTAGACAAAAAATACACAATTTAAGTTAATGTGTGCTTCAAACAAACAAACAAACAAAAATCTGCCAATGGGGTGAGACAAAAATCTTAAAACACTTAATTCAAGAAAAAAATATCAAGAAAAAATTTCTTACCCCACTGGCCATTTTTTTTGCTTGTTTTAAGCACAAATTAACTTAAATTGTGTATTTTTTGTCTAGAAATTAGATTTATTTTCTTGTTGTTCATCAACAAAATTCACTTAAATTGTATATTTTTTGTAGAAAAACTAGATGTATTTTCTTGTCTTGTTTATTGTATTTTGCTCATCAAGAAAACAAGACAAAAATACTAAAAAAATTTTTTTTGCAGTGTACACTGCACACTGCAAAAAATGATTTTCAAGAAAAAAATTCTTAGTATTTTGTCTTGTTTTCAGTAAAAATATCTAAAAATATCAAATTTAAGCGATTTTGTGCATAAAACAAGCAAAAAATCTGCCAATGAGGTAAGTAAAAAAATCTTGAAAATTTTTCTTAAATACTAAATTCAAGAAAAATTCAAGAAAAATGTGCTTACACCTTGGCTGTTTTTTTTTTCTGTTTTAAGCACAAAATTGCTAAAATTTGATATTTTTGGTCTAAAAACTAGACTTATTTTCTTCGGTCATTTTGCTCATCAAGAAAATGCATCTTAATTTAAGAATTTTCAGATATTTGTACTGAGAATAAGACAAAAAAACTAAGTAAGAAAGTCAGTGCAGTGTGTTCCTAAAATTGATAGAAATTCTGCACATTATTTTGTATGTGTCTTGTTAAATGCATTCTGCATCGCTGTTTCCAACCTCAAAACAAAACGATATGTCAGTCCATGTAATTTGCTCTCTGGCAGCTGTAGAATAAGCTGAAACAAGAGGTGAAGACCAAGTAGATGACAGTATGAAGAAAGAGCCACTTGATGCTGCATTTCATGACCAGAGAAAGGCAAGAGAGAGAGATAGAGAGAGAACAGAAGACGATAGATGACACTTCGGCATATTCCAAAATGAAGTGGCCCACAGCACACATTGAAGGATCTCCGTGTTGAACTTTATGGCTTTGACAATCTACTGCTCCAGCCATGGGGTTATTTCTGTCACGCTGACCAGATGCACCTCAGCATCTGGATGATGGAGAGCAAAGCAAAACTTCACTGCCGTAGGAGACTCGTACATTTATGATGTAGACTAGAGAGACTGTACCTCAAACCAGAGCTCAAACTGGTTTAAATGAAGGATTAGGTCACAACATTATTTTGAAGTCTGTTTAAAGCACAGGAAACATGTCAAGAACAGATCCAGGTCTTTATTTAAGAAAGCATAAAAAAGTTTTGCATTAGAAAAATGAAAGTTTTTGGGACCACAAATGATTTAAAGAGCATGCTTTACCTTGCAACATTATTTTCATGACAAATAAATACCTCTCAAATGATCATTTATGCATTTGGCAGATACTTTTTTCTAAAGTGACTTGCAATGCATTTAATCCAATACATTTTATCAGTATGTGTGTTTCTTGGGAATTTAACCCATAACCGTTATGTTGCAAATGCACAAGCTGAGCTAAAGGAACTGTCATTACTGAAAAATAGTCTTATCATTCTGTTCTGTTCATGCAAAAAAAGATGCATTAAATCAGATCTTTATGCATTCATTTTTATTTTCTCTTGTGAACTCTTTCCAATATCAGAAAGACCATAAACAAGACTTGCAGACTTTTCAGAGTTTAGAAATTGCTCCAGCCGGCCCCTGCGTCACAACAAAGATATCTGATACAGTAAATCTCAGGAAAACTCTGCCTGATCCTCCTTGATGGATTTCCTCATTGCTCTTCATGGGGAAATAATGTATTTTACACCTCATAATCTGCACATAAATCAAAGGTTTAACCTAATTTAGTGATGGGGTGAAAGTGGTGGTAGTCTACAGCAGCGTCTCGAGCTCTCACAACACAGCCGGCAATGTAAACTCCGCCATACCGACGCTTCACACATACACATGCATTACATTAAAAAATGACGAAGGAATTCATCATTTAAAGTGAGCGCAGATGCTTGGAAAGGTAGAAGAAATTAATAAACATTATTTGAAGAGGAGAAGCGGAGGAATGGAAGCTCATTCAGAGGCAAAAGATTTATTTAATATCTCTTTCACCCCGTTGCATCAGCATAAGACATGTTTTTAAGCATTGGCCCGGATTATTGAAGGATTGATCTGACGCGTGCTCTACAGGTTTAATAGTTCACATGGATGAGTAAAGTATATTAAATAATTACCTGTAAAACCTTGTTTATACCTAAAATAACCCACAAAAATCAAGTTATACTGCAGTGATGCAAGTCATAATCTTTTTTCCAAGCTGTGATGTTTACCGTCGGCCTTTAAGTGCATTTGTGTTGTATTTTATTGAGAAAAGTAATAAAGCAGTGTCATGATGTCATATCGCAAACGACGAGGCTTTGAAATCCATCGGCTGTTTTCAGTGAAGCGTATCTTGTGATTGTCACTCGCACGTCTATCACCACGCTATGATTTAGTATTTACTCTATTGTACTGGGCTACTTTCTATTAAATGCTATCACGGTTTATAGATTCACCTCAGTGGGTTAGATAAATGACAGCCCAACACTAAAACCATTGATATGGATTAAAATGTATCTAACTGTCAAAGAAAGACTTATCTCTGTTCATTTTGAAGACTTGCGACTTATCCTGACATAATGCTATATGAGAAATCATACATAACGCCAACGGATTAACTGATTTAGTCAAATGGTTTTGTATGACATCTGTTGAATATGAACTCGAGCTTATGTTTGTCGTTTTATCTGGAGACATCGAGATGGCAAGACATGACATTTGAGGATGTTTCAAAGAAATTAAATGAAATGAATTGACAGCAAGTAGTGTGAAGATGTTCTTTGTGTATTAACGCTGTCTTTGAGATGTGCATTGTTTATGAACGTGCTTGACAAAGCTGGAAGTAACCTGCATTATACTTTTGATTTAAAGGGTCTTTGAGGAACCAAAATGAATAACAGAAATCCAAGTCTCTGTGAAGGCCACAAAAGTTGCATTGATTTTTTAAAATCTATAAACGAGGAGAAAATGTCCAGGGAAAAGTTAATCAAAGGGGTAGCCTTGTATTTTACAGTACGTGTACTTACCCTGGACATATATGGTAAATAATATGTTCTACTTACACACAAATGTGTCGCTTACTTTTGAGTATCTACATGGTTATTAAATGGTATCATTACTGTACTTACCAGTGGTAAACACTTTGTAGTTATTATGTAACCAAATACATACTTATAGTGTATGTATACTATAACTAATTACAAACACTACTGTACTTACAAATTAATGTACAATATAGTATTAGGTACTTACAGGGAAGTGTGGGTTAATGACAGGTACTTATAGTGTACATATAAGATAACTAATTACAAACACTACAATACTAAATACAGTGTTTGTAATTAGTTATCATACATGTACACTATAAGTACCTGTTATTAACCCACACTTCCCTGTAAGTACCTAATACTATATTGTACATTCATTTGTAAGTACAGTAGTGTTTCTCACAAATGAATGTACAATATAGTATTTAGTACTTACAGGGAAGTGTGGGTTAACGACAGGTACTTATAGTGTACATATATGATAACTAATAACTAACACTGCTGTACTTACAAATAGTATGTACATAGTAAGTGTGTAGTACTTACAGGCCAGCGTAATGTACATATGTGATAACTAATAACAAATATTACTGATGTGCCCTTTTGGTATTTTTGTCCCTGTAAGTATTAAATACTATAATGTACATTCATTTGTAAGTACAGTCCCAGTACTTATCTAGAGTTACATAATAACTACCAAGTATGTACCGCTGGTAAGTACAGTAATGATACCATTTAATTACTATGTACAGTAGATACTCAAAAGTAAGTACAACACATTTGTCTGTAAGTACAACATATTTATATATATAGAAGGTAAGTACACGTACTGTAAAATAAAGTGCTACCATCAAAGCAATGCTTATCACAAAACTTATACTGAACCTTAAGTCTCAGCTGCTAATTGCTACTAACTAACTACATTATTACTAGATGAAGTGTGTTCCACATAGTAGTTTACTGTTCTTTTCCCAGTCCCAAAATAACTCTGTACGTTTATGCATCCGTTCAGCAAACAAGTGAGCAAACGTTCCCAAAGGACCAACCGGCTTTGGTGCTGTGTGACCGCTTGTGCCCACCGAATCCTCCAGGGAAAGATGGAGTCTTTCAGGTCTTTCAGACCGTCGTCGTTCAGTGCCGCTTTTGGAATAACTGAAGCTTGGGCTTCAGACAAACATGTCAAGTACAGCAGGGAATTTATCTCTGTTTATATACAGCATGAACGATTCATTACCTTTCACTGAAGTAGTCCTTCAACTAAAAGCAGACTGATTCTCAGCCCAATAGACAAATAGTGGCCATCTAATGACCGATTCCTGTGAACGTGGCGTTTTTGGTAGAGGATTTCTTCAGAGATTTGAGGAGAGACCTTCATGAAATGAGTCCTTGAGGATTTCTTCACTTAGATGATGAGCTAAAACCGAATGTTGTTTTAAATGCTTGCGTGGAATCTCTGACAGACTCCTCACGGCGGATTGAGTATTTAGACGTTCTGCCTTTGTTGTTTTCTGTGTGAAGTGTTGAAAGGATGAGTCATTTCAAAGAGAGACGGACGATGACCGCTTTTCTGCACGAAGGAAGGCATAGATGTGTAGTCGCTGTGTGAATTCTGAAGTCAATTTGATTATAATGGAGAAACAATGTCAGATTGGGTTCCTGGTTAAAAATTGTAGATTCGTCTTAAACATCATACTGAGAGAAAATATGGAGACACGTTAATAGGCTAAAAAGCACATCTAAGAGCAGATGAGCTGTACACCTGCCAATGAGCAATGAATTGAGAAAAGTTAAATGTAATTCTGAAAAAAATATATAGCAAAATATCTGCATCAAATACTGTAAATTGTAGAAAAATAATGAAAAAACCTTTAATGTCATTGTATAGCTATACTGTATAACAAAATTAGAAGCACTGTTCCTAATTGGTGTTAAGAAACAACATATAATAATGAATAATATTTCTCATTTAAGTAATAAAATATTGCACTTTGGACATTGAAAAATTAGCAGGTAAACATTATTACAAATATGTGTTTTGAGTGTCATGTGTGTTGCTTGTCATTTCAAAATATGTGTTTGTTTCATCATGTGCATCATGCGTCTTCTGAAAATACGTGCCCGCTGCACATGCGTTGAAAGGGTTTGTGATAAAAAAGACGCTCACATAAAAAAAAATTTACAAGACACAGTAGTGACTGGACTTTCACATAACATTTTCATAATTACAGAATTGGTGAGTTTAAAGTTTTTATAAATACAGCGACAAAGTGATGGTATTGCACATAGACATAGTAAGAACATAGAACTGCCGATTGAAATGAAAAGTGAGTTTTTGAGTAAAATGACCTGTGACTGTATTCCACTTCACATTAAAGTATAATATATTTTATTTAAGTATAATAAATTATTATATAAATTATTATAGTATAAGAGTATAGTATTATGTCTGATTTGACTTATTATAAAATATAATTTAAAACTAAAATAAATATTTACACCCAAAGAAATAAAAAATGTAAGTGTCATGGAATAAAGAAAGAAAAAAAAAATTCTGGAAATGAATAATGTTTGTTTTAGATGAGTTTTCAGTTGTTTGTAGGGCTGGCAAAAGATTAATGGCAATTAATCGCATCCAAAATAAAAGTTTGTGTTTACATAACATATGTGTGTGTACTGTGTGTAAATATTATGTATATATAAATACACACACATTCATGTATATATTTAAGAAATATTTGCCTTTAAATACTGTATATACATTTATATAATTTATATGATATATAAATATTTATATATAAATATAACAAATTTTTCTTAAATATATAAATGATTGGGTGTGTTTTTTATATAAATAATAATTATACACAGTACACATACATATGTTATGGAAACACAAACTTTTATTTTGGATGCGATTAATTGCAATTAATCTTTTGCCAGCCCTAGTTGTTTGTGTGTTGTTTTATAGCGGGTTTAAGAGAAAAGAGACTGAAGAGCTAGATGAGCGATTTGACTGATCAGTAAAGAGTGAATCAAGTGTTGATTTATTGCCATATGGATGTTCTGCCTATCAAAAGTCTTACAACCCTCATCAGTATTTCACCAAAATCGCATCTGTTCCCATCTGGAACTGACGATAGAGATAACTATGCCTGATTTAAAATTAAATATGGAAGATTTTGCTTGGATTTATTTAATAGATAGGTTTGTGAATATATATAATCAGACCCACACTCTTAAAAAAAAGGTGCTTAAAAGGTTCATCAGCGAATACCATAGAGAAAGCATTCAGTTAAACTTTTATACATTTATATAATCTAAAAGACCTTTTTCTTTCACTACAAATAAACTTTTGAGAAGCAGAAAGGTTTTGCAGATGTTTAAAGTTCTTTATGAAACCAAAAGAAAGACAAAATTGTTTTTGTGGCATTGTGAAGCACATTTATTTTTTAAAATGAGTGAGGTGATTGCCATATGCATTTACTGAGATGCTGTAGTGTAAATGGTTGCTAGGCTAGGTGGTTGCTATGGTGTTTTCTGGAGGCTGTTAGGTGGCCATTTACAGAACCCATCCCAAATCTTTATTTCAGCCATTGCAAGGTGCAAGTTAGATTGCTTTCCAGAAAAATGTTTAGAAAACTAATATCACATCTATTTTAAACAAACTATATGATATAAAGTTGAATGTTTAGAAAAACATTGTGGACGGGGTTCAGTGTGATATAATACTCAAGGTTTGGTTTTTTTAAACTCTTAAGTATAAACATTAATAATAGCAATACTTGCATTGCAAGCAGTAATAAATGTACCAGCATGCATTTGAAAATGTGCTTTTGATAATTAGAAGTGAAAACAAACACAGGTATATTTAGTGCCCTTGCGGTTTCCCCCCCAGCTTGCATTATTCACACCTCTATTCATTAAAAATACATTCAGAACTAATGGTGATAAAAATTACACTCCCATCCCCATTAGGATGGCGTACATATTGCTCTCTCAGTAGGAAAACTTTAGCGTTCTTACCCACAATGCATTGTGCTAATGAGGCTGTTGGTGGTACACTTTCTACATTCACCTGAATGACCAATGCTTCACCCTGTGGCGTTTCAGACGCCGCAATCTCTCCGCAAGTGACCCGGACCGTTGGGCCACAGCAGCTCTCCATCAATCCAGATATGCCTATAGATGAATAGCTCGAAAAGCTCAAAATAGAGAACAGTTTTGTGGAATATAAAAAGATGGAAAATTTGAACCATTGCCCTCGGGACATTTCAGTTTCTGAAGGAACACAACTGACTTATTTCACAACAGGTCAGGGATTTTCCTGGTTTGATGGATAGACTCTTAAAAATGATATTTTCTGAGTGGGGTGGGCATTGGCGAGAGATTAAAATTGTTTTAAAAAACAGCTGAAGTGTATACCCAATTCCCCCAAGATATCCTCTTGTCGTAGAAAGTCATCCGTCACTGTTGACAGGCGATGTGTAATTGTACGGGCTTCTGGTTGTACTATGGGGTCATTGCCTGATTCACCCAAACAAAAGGATATTGGGAGAAGTGCTATGGGAGTAACGTTAAAGGAACAGTTCACCCCAAAATAAAAATGCTCTCGTTTACTCACCTTTACACCATCCCCTGTATATGACTTCCTTTCAACATATGAAGAGTTTCGTTGCAAAACGAGATAAATCCATTTTTTAACATTTTTGTCAAAACATGTTTATTATTATGTTATCATGTTATTATTTTGTTTTATGGTGCTACTTAGCTGTATTTTTTAAGTTATGAAGGTTTAAATCAAAACGAACCAACTGCAGTTGAATTGAAATTAATTGGAATGCACAACCAAAAAACGAGATTTCTGACCAATTAAAAAAAACGGTGGTTATCTCGTTTTGCAACGAAACTCTTCATATCCTCCAACCCATATGATTGATTTGGTCATTTGTCCATTTCACCAAATACGACCAATAGATGCATTTACTAAATTAGCGCCTCTACCGGCAGCAGGTGAAACTAAACTCTTTCGCCGCCATTGACGAGATAACTCGTCAATTAAGAGAAAACACTTCCCTGCCAATGACGAGAATTTCCGGCTTTCGCAATACCGCTGTTATCCACCAGGGGGGCGCACTTGCGCAACTTATACAACCCGGAAGTAGCAGCTCACGTGAAAGAGAAAGAACTCAGCTTTTTGCTCAAAATTAGGTGTTTTTGAAGAAACCTACCCATATTTGATAGGTGATAAAAAGAGAACTAACGAAGGAAGGATGAAACGTTTTTTTTTTTTTTGAAAGCAGAGGGTCTGTTCTTTCATTGTATATATTGTTTGTTTATATATTTAAAGGAGAACATTTAAGGCATTAAACTTTTGTGAAAATCATGAAAAATGCTGGCGCTGGCTGGCAACTTTTTTTTAAAAAAACGCTGGCAGGGAAGAGTTAATATATTAGGGTATAAAATTATATTTTGGGGTATAATTTTTCTATGATGACATTTTCAATTTAAACTGCCAGGATTAATTGTATTTTATTACCAACCTGATCTCACAAATTTCCGTGGCATAGTCACGGAATTTTGTGCTCATTTTTCCGTGGCATTCTCACGGATCTCCGCATTTTTCCGTGGCACTGCTACGGACTGTCTTTTTCCGTGGCATTCTCACGGATTGGCTACTCAACTGTTTTGTCCTATTTTCTTACCAGTTTTGCTTTGGTTTAGGGTTAAATTTACATGAAATGACATCCCTACCCAAACCCAACTCTAACCCCAACGCCAGGCAACAATTGTTTAAAGTTTAGAAAATATAAAAGAATAAATCAGAAAAAATAGTATAAACCAATATTTAAAGTAACATACTAACGCAAACACCAAATCTAACCCTAAACCGAAGCGAAAATGGTTTGAAAATAGGAAAAAGCAGTTGAGTAACCAATCTGTGAGAATGCCACGGAAAAAGACAGTCCGTAGCAGGGCCACGGAAAAATGCGGAGATCCGTGAGAATGCCACGGAAAAATTAGCACAAAATTCCCTGACTATCCCACGGAACTTTGTGAGATCATGTTGCTTATTTCACATTACACTATTCAGGCATTTAAGGCAAATAACGTACCTATTTATTTATTATATGATATAAACACAACATACAAAACAGTCACAACTTTTTAAAAATGTACTTAAAATATACCAAGTGTATCAAGGTCAAACGATCGATTTAATTGAAGAAAAGATGCAAAAGTGATGACAATCCACTGTAAATATCAGATCCGGAGGACGTACACTGATTCAAAAACTGCCGCGATGATACGTCGTCTATGATTGTGAAAAGGCATTGGCTTTCGTGTGTCTCGTGACCGATCGCATCATTGCGTCAGCTAAGAATGTGAAGCGCTATTGGCTCTTCTGATCGACTACGTCATGCTGGTTTATGTTTAAATGAGATCTGACTGTGTGTTTTTCATATAAAGTAATCATATGGCTTCAGTTCGCAAGTTTTGCAACACGAATGGTTTGTAATACTTTTTTTACTTTTTTATGCAATAGATACCTGACTGTACTTTTACTTGTGTGTTGTGTTTTATATGGTTGAGAAGTGGTTGGGTTTAGGGTAAGGGTGAGGGTGGAGTTAGATGCTCCAAAATATCTTTAAAACCACAAATGTTTATGAAACCGTTTCTACATTTACAAATTCATAAAATTAAATGTCTAATCTGATGTATAAGGCAAAAAAACGTAACAACCGGTTGTATTTATAAGCTACTGCCGCTAGAGGACACTAATGCCTTAATACGTCACTTTAAGTCGTGCATGCACAAACGACGTTATTTTTTGGAGGACAGTTTCCTCCCTTTCTTACACTCTTAAAAATGAAGGTGCTTCACAATGCCATGAACCATTTTTGGTTCCTCAAAGAACCATTTAGTCAAAGGATCTTCAAAGAACCATTCATTTCTTTTTACTTTTTAAAAAATCTAAACATTTTTGTAAAAACAGAAAGGTTCTTCAGATGATAAAGGTTCTCTGTGGAACCATTCAGCCATTCATCCTTTAATGCTACTTCCTCAGCACTGCTCCCAATATCAGGCGATGACCCCATAGTTCAACCAGAAGCCCATACAACATGGAGATGCCTGTCAACCATGACATATGACTTTCGACAACAAAAGGATATCTTGGGGGAATTAGGTACACCAGCTGTTTTTTAAAGGGCACATATTATGCAAAATCCACTTTTACAAAGTGTTTGGGCATAATGTATGTTAGCAGTCCACCCGCTACTTGTTTTTAATCCACATTAAACCAAAGCAATTTAATTAGACATGCCGCTTTGATTCCCTTATCAATATGAGGTCACATTGATGAAGCCCCGCCCACTAACAGTACTGCATTAACATAGTTTTCACCCTCAGTGAGTTGTACTCTGTCCACCAGACAGACATTGTCTCAGACTTTATTAATCGGATCTATTTTACCTGAAAGCTCTCACTGTCTGTTTGTAAAGAAGCTGTAGCTCATTTGCATTTACAGGATCTTTACTCCCACCCAAGTAGGGTCATTTTTGACATGCCATAATACATTTTCTGAGGGGTATTTTGAGCTGAAACTTCACAGACACATTCTTGCCCCCCATCCAGAACCATAAAGGTTTTGTCTATATACATTTTTGATATTAGTTATTGAAAGGGGTCATAAAGAAACATGCTTTATTAACACGGTCTCACACCCATGGCGTCAATATTTGACGACACTTGACCAATGCGTCAATATGTTGACAAAACGGAGGGTATACCTTTCGTGTCATTTTTTGACGAACTGGGGACTTCAATACTATTGGGTACGCGAAATTAAACAGTTGTCGCCTGGCATTGGGGTTAGGGAAAGGTTTGGGTAGGGATGTCATTATGTAAATCTAACCCTAAACCGACGCGAAAATGGTAGAAAATGGTAAGAAAATAGGAAAAATAATGCAACGGACTTAATAGTATTGAAGTCCCCAGTTCGTCAAAAAATGACGCGAAAGGTATACCCTCCGCGTCAACATATTGACGCATGGTCAAGTGTCGTCAAATATTGACGCCATGGGGTGAGACTGGGTTGGCTTTATACCTTGAGAATGTGTAGATATGTCATCTACCAGCAGGGGTGAACTGCACCAGCTACCCATTACTTCATCCAAGAAGTACCAAGGAGCCAAATAAAGAGAGAGAGAGAGAGAGAGAGAGAGAGAGAGAGAGAGAAAGAGAGAGAGAGAGGCCATCTGTTCTTACTTTGTGACCCAGTGCCCTAATCAGAAGAATCCTTTCCAAATGAGGAGTCCAATCAGCAAGCATACTAAAACTGCTGATTACAACACGTGCTGTCTTTTTTGTGTGTGTGTGTGTGTGTGTGTGTGTGTGTGTGTGTGTGAGAGAGAGAGAGAGAGAGAGAGAGAAATAGAGAAAGTAAGACAAAAAGTGAGAGAGTTAAGAAAGATCCTGAAGTGAATCTGAAGAAAATTAACCAAAGTGATGACATTTAAAAAAGAACAAAACCTCACAGACAACCTGCTAATGAAGATACCGATAGATGAGATGTGAAGTGCTACACCATTTTTTTACTGTGATAATGCAAGAAGATATCTACTCATCTATATCTAGCCAGGGCCTGATGCATTAATTGGTTTAAAATAGCCATTTTCACGTGCATATCAGGACTTATTAATCAAAAAGTAAATTATCCCATTAAAGAATAGCAAAGATTTTTTAGTTCATGTTCTTGTAATTGTGATTTTTAATAACTTTATTAATGCATTTAGCAGACACTTTTATCCAAAGAGACTCACAATGCATCAGTGTGTAACACTGGCGTAGCGCACCTAAAAATGGATGCAGAATAACTTTTATAGTCTAAAAAAAAAGTTTACTAACTTGTGCTTTTGTTGTTTCCTTAGAATATATATTTATTTTTAAAATCAACCCTTTCACGCATAAGTAAAAAATATTTTATCTGACCCATTGTTTCCATAGCGACGCATCATGATTGTCACAATAACTTACAGATGCATGCTATTCGTTTTATTTCGTTTTTCCTTTTTTATTAAAATATTCACTAACTTGCTTACCATGTCAACTAAACCTTATAAATTATCTTGATCTATGACGAGATGAGCGCTGCAGTTCAGAGAGTCCTGTCAACCGGATTAGCAGCACCTGAATTCCCCAGTTTCTCATAAAATACATGAAAGTAAGTGGGAAAAGAATAGAGTATCGTTAGACTTTATAGTTCCGCTATGTGTGTCAGATTTATGAATAAAAGACGTCGCCAAATTACACTTGAATAGATTGCTTTCCATAGACATCGGTGTGTATTTTACAAACTACAAATGTATTGTTTTACTAGTACTTATGTGTATTTAAATGTCTGAAACATAAAATAAACATTATGTGGTTGGTTAAACACTGCATATTAGTTGTGATATATGACAAGCACTGATCACGTCCGTCTCTGGCTTAGCGTCAACCAACGCGCAAAAGCAGTTTGAATATTTCTGATTGCGATACTGACCTTTGCCTGGCTTATTTGTGTAATAAATTGTTGCTTTTGGATCTGCTTCTGCCTTCTCACGCATATTATGGTTATAACATGGTTATATGCTTAAGGTTAATAATTTTGCACAGTAATATGATACCAAATGTGGCACACCCAGATTTTCAGATGCACACCCAGAGTATCTTTTCTGGCTACGCTACTGTTGTGTAATCTTTGGGATCAAACTAATGACCTTTGCGCTGCTAACGCAATACTCTACCAATAGGCTTTATGCCCAGCTGGACTACTTCCTGAACTTCAACCAGCTCCTTGTTTCCTGTCTGCCATTATTGGACAAACTGATTAATCCTGGTGTGCCTGACCTCAGTAGTCACAACAACAATAATCAGACACACCTGGATTAATCAGTTTGTCCAATAATGGCAGACAGGAAACAAGGAGCTGGCTGAAGTTCAGGAAGTAGTGCAGCTGGGAATAAAGCCTATTGAGCTACACGTAACCAGGAATGGGTATGCAAAGTAACCTGCAATCTTATGTTTTCGACAGAGAGGGCGAAGTAGAGTCATGAGCTTTAAGTTACATTGTAATCTAACGCAATGCAAAGTAATACCAAATAAAAGAGATTAAAGGTCACACTTAACCCTAAACTTCACTTTAGATTATAACAACATGCACAGCAAGAGTCTAATGTATCACTGTTCTGTTGCTTATCTGGATAGACACTGTACTGCACGGGCACATGCAAATGTTTAGCAATTTTGCATGGACCGACATTGCACCCGGTCTCACACGAGCCTGACCCGGAGCTCAGTGATGAACGCCTGTGGACCTGCAACAATAAAATTGTCAAATGCGAAGGTACCACTGAGCTTGACGTTGTTGTGTGATACCTGGGGAGGTGGATGTCGACCGGTGTTATCTGTTACCGCGACACACACATCCATGAGGCAGCTGGCATTTCTTCAAATTGAAGGTGACTCTTTGTTTACCCATTTCTAACTAGCGGGGTGTGCTGAATGTAAAGCAGGACTCTGGGTCTCTGGGATTTAGGGGGTGAAACTGGGTCAGGTGAACGTCTCTCGTCGGCTCCTCCTCCAGCGCAGATGAGCACATCTGTCACAGCTTCCCACATCAAGTGTCACGCAAACAGCTCAGGGCCAAACGTGAAGCTTCCTTTCCGTTTCCCAGATGGATAGGTACAGGAAGAAACAGTTTACCGTGTGCATTCGTGAGAGACATTTAGCATGATACGGCCTTTAGCTCCAGTCAAGAAAGAAAAAAAAAAAACGCTCATTCTGCTGTGACCTTGAATTGTACTGTAAACAGGTGAGGGGTCTGGTCATCAATTAATTCAAGTGAAAATCACACTAGATGTGTGTCAATACTATGAGTAAACATGTTAGACAGTGCTACTGTAAAAATGAGGTTTAAAAGGAAACTACCGACACAAGTTTTGCATTACAGTGAATTTACCGTGGTGAAGTGGTCAGTTGTGGCTGGTGACTTCTTTTTTTGAGGGCCCACAATGCGAAGTTCGTCACAACATGTATGTAGCTTGTCATGTGTGTGGTTCGTAATTTCAAAATATGTGTTCTGTGCTTTGAGAGATCGTGTGTGCATCATGTGTCCTGCAATAAGTGCCTGCTGCAGACGCGTCTAAAGGGTTTATGATAAAAGATGCAAGATACTCGTATAATCTCATGTGTAATCAGAGTTTACTGTTAAAGAAGTGTCTAGCGTGTTTTTGGGGAACGTGAGCGTTTCTTTTATCATAAACGGTTTTGACGCATGTGCAGCAGGCACTTATTTCGACAAAACATGTAATGCACACAGGATCTCTCGACACGCAGGACACATATTTTGGAAAAGGGAACCACACACGTGACAATCCGAACATTTATTTTGAATTAGCGCCTCCTCAGATGAGCAGTCACGAGCCGCCACTGGAAGTGGTGTTATATTCAATAAATATCAAATTTTTAGTAAAATATCTTTATTTATTTATTTGTTTATTCAATTAATTCCATTCTTTCTTTCTTTCTTTCTTTTTATTTCATTATTTTATTTTATTTTTTTATTTTTTTCTTACATTGTATTTATTATTATTATTATATATTTGTATTATTTTCTTTTATTTTCTTTTATTGCTTGCTTGCTTATTTTTTATTTTTTTATTATTTTATTTTATTATTTATTTTCTTTCATTCATTATCTATTTGTTGCATGCATTATTTATTTCATTTTATTTAATTATCTAATTATCATTTTATTTTATTTTATTTTATTTATTTATTTTCTGTTTTTATTTCTTTCTTTTTATTGTATTATTTTATTATTTTCATATATTTTTATTATTTTTAGGGCTGTCAAAATTAACGCGTTAATAACGCGTTAACGCAAATTCATTTTAACGCCACTAATTTTATTAACGGAGATTAACGCAACGCGCAATTTCTGTTTGACCCTTGGTCCAGCCCATATAGTTGAATGAACAGAGACGCAGACAAATGTGACTCTCTCTAAATGAGTAAAAGGTTTTCATAGAAATAAGAACATTAAGCAAATCGTCTACCAAATCCAATGCTTTAAATGCTCGTTGGACATCTGAAATGATCTTTATTTATACGTCTGAGAGGTGTAACGTTACCGTCCTCCTAATGCTTAATCTAATACAAAAATGCGTCTCAATTCATTTTGGTTTCGCTTTTATGCATGACTTAAAAAATAGACTGCAGGACTTGCTTGATGTTAAAATAGTCATTAAGAGAGATAAAGTTCGGTACCTGATTAATGTTAAAGAGTTATTAAGAGCGACAAGACTCAAAAGCGATCCCCTCACGCTGACTGACTGACATCTGAAGCGCGTGCACACAGACGCGCGAGTGCGCGACCCGGATATATAGACATCTACACAAAATTACAGTTTTACAAATATCTGTTTTGATAAGAATTCACGCAGGTAGGCTCTATAATCTGTTATGTTTTAAGTAAATGTTTGGTTAACTGTTGGGTAAAAATATCTGATGTGTAACATTATTAGATCACTTAGATTTTAAGCAGTCTGTCTCAATGTCAATCAAACAAAAGGAAAAAAAGTTGAACATACATTGATGATGTTTTTGCTTTGTGTGTGCTAAATCTATTAGTTTTACCAGTGATTTTAAAGTATTGATGTGGTAATATAATGTATGGATGTGGTAATTTTTGTGGTAATTTGACTCTTTCAACTTCAAACACGTGTAGTTCTGTCATATTTTGTTATATTTCAACAAATCATGCATTGTTCTATGTTTTAATAGAGAATGTCAAAATATGAACAACTATTTTTTTTAAATTGGCTAATTCTGACTCAACTTGCCAGCACAGGTCACAAATGATGCAGCAGCAAACAAAAATGGAGAAAGAAAAATCTTCTTAAAGGAAAATTAGTATACAAAACAATGGCTGATGATCCTGTTAAAAATGTAAACAGGCTATTGTTAACATACATTTGCATAAAGCATCTATATATATGTATATATGATTAGAATATTAAAAACCTGAAAAGTGTTAAATTAGGGTAAATTTAGAATGGATAAAAATGTGCGATTAATTTGCGATTAATCGCAGTTAACTCATGAAATCATGCGATTAATCTAGATTAATTTTTTTAATCTATTGACAGCCCTAATTATTTTATTTTATTTTATTTTATTTTATTTTATTTTATTTTATTTTATTTTATTTTATTTTATTTTATTTTATTTTATTTTATTTTATTTTATTTTATTTTATTTTATTGCATTCATTGCATTGCATTGCATTGCATTGCATTGCATTATTTCATTTATTTCATTTTATTTAATTATTTAATTGTCTAATTCTCATTTTTTATTTTATTTTATTTTATTTATTTGTTTTTTTATTTATTTATTTTCATTATTTTATTTTATTTTATTTTATTTTATTTTATTTTATTTTATTTTATTTTATTTTATTTTATTTTATTTTATTTTATTTTATTTTATTTTATTTTATTTTATTTTATTTTATTTTATTTGCTTGCTTGCTTGCTTTAATGTAGCTTTTTATGTATTGTATGTAACACAGTTGGCTGATTGTTTATTTTACTTAGTGAAATAATTGTTTATTGTAATTATTATTAAACTTAATTAAAGATGTTAGTGTTTAACATTGAGCTAAACTGTCATATTGATCCAACCATTAAGAAGTGAAATCAAAGGCCATTAACCAAACATTTAGGAAATGATTTGTAATAGCTTTGGCACTTCCCTTAGGAAAATTATACTTGTGGTGTATACCTGTTTCAGACACTTGATGATAATAGCATGAGATGTCAGGGTCAATGGTTTAGATATGGTGATGGAGAATGATGAGCAGATGATTTGATTGATAAGTGCTCAGTTTTTAAAGAAGACATCGCTATAATCTAGCAAAAAAAAAGGTTAACAGCAGAGCCGGCGCCAGACCATAACTAACAGGGGGGCACTTGGCTTCCAACGGAGGGGCACGCAATAGCAACAATAACTTGCAAAAACAAAACATTAAACACAGCAAGCACACATACAACTGGTACAGACTGTCAGCTCATTTTCCGTGTAAAGTGCAAAAGACCACAAACTATGCGCCGCGGCATTACTTTGACTGCGGCGTGAGCGCAAGCTGAGCTCCGCTGCGCTCGCGCTTTGCTCGACGCAACAACAAACCGCCCTCGCGCGGCGCAAGCCATTGAAATGAATGGGTTTCATAGCGCAGCGCACCCCGCGTCCTAGCTTTAAAAAAGCCGCTTTACCATAATCACGTCGTAATGCTGTTAATGGTCTACAGCCACACTTCACATTTAAGCTTACGTAATTTAAAACAATGCTAACTTACCTTTAAAATAGCTGAAGACGGCATGTACGAACATTAAACTTCCTTAAAACAGTGTCCTGTAGATTTGTAAATTCCACCTCGACCTCTAATCTCTGAGTTTGAGCCAGTCTGTGTTTGCATGAAGTCAGATGAAGCAGGCGGTGCTGGTTCGTTCTAAATGTTCTAATATCCATATTTTACACAATCCATAAAATGCCGCGAAAAAACATGTTGCTAGTATAAAGTCACAAATATGCTAAAGACGTTAGACGGGTAAGATGCGGCAATACATCCAATCAGAGAAACTGGTCTGTTTTAATTAAAGAAAACATATATCAACTATATTTTCCTCATTTGATTACATTACAAGTCATGAAACATTCAATGTTTAATTTATTTTAATTATTCTTGATATATATTAAATTAATAAAAAACTTTGTAGGGGGGGCACAACAACCTGTTTGGGCGGGCACTGCCCGCGAATGCCCCCCCATGACGCCGGCCCTGGTTAACAGGTTATGTATTTTCAATATATTACAGTGGCCAACTTTACTTTCTGATGGAGATGTATGATTATTATAAATGTAGCACACAGGACTTATTGGATCACCATGTAACATGTGTCTATGCTCTTTTGTTTTACAGTCAATCTGCTGGACACAACAAAAATATCAGGAGACTGGGGGTGGCTGACGTACCCATCACATGGGGTAAGAATAGTGTGAATATTTTGTTTAATATTTATGAACCTTTCAGCTCACGTGTGTCATTTATATAGTAACCAGTAATGCATTTGAAGCTGTGCCATATTGAGATTGTTGCATGCAGCCTCTTCAGCAGTGACTGTAATTTTATCTTTTATTAGCACAAAAATGACACCAAACTTTATTTGCTTATAATGTTGGAATTACTGGTGGAATTGAAAGGTCACATTTTTCCAATGTGAAAATAAAGTTTGGGTGTTACTCTGCTATTTACACTTGGAAAGCACACTTTATATGTGTTTGCGATTAGACAGCTATCCAATTATTAAAGTGTGCATGCCCTCCAAGATGGATTAAAGACGAATATTAATCTGATCATCTCGGGAGCTGATTTGAGATATGCACGCAGACGTACTCTGCCAAGTTTAAATGCATCTTCTTCGTCAAACTTTCTTCCTTGCAAAAATGCATGCAAGTGTAAATCGGCTTTAACAAACTGTGATCGTTGCCATATGTTTTGTTGCACACAGACACTTCTTCATGCCTAAACTCTTCTTTCTTGTCACTGTGACATATGATTCAATGAGAGAGAGAGAGAGAGAGAGAGAGAGAGAGAGAGAGAGAGAGAGAGAAAGAAAGATGGGATGTGTGTGTTTAAACAGGGAGTGAGCGAACGAGACGTGACGTGAGAAAAGGGAAGACTATGTCAGGTTGGGGGCTGTTGTCTATTTTCAAGTCGGGGGCATTTGCATATTCTAATGGGGAAAATGATGCATGGGGTATTAAATTAGAGGCGCACAAAGTGATCTAAGCGTTGAACTGTCACAATTAGCGCAGGCGGCTGTCAGAGGCTGACGGTGTGATGATGTTCCTCAGAGTAAAGCGCCTCTCTACCAGGTGACAATTACCAAACCCGACAACACGGCGCAGTCACTGATCTAACAATACCTCCTTTATCAGTTCATGTGTTTAACAATGACTCAATACAAGAAAACATCTTCAATTTAAGAGAAAGAGAGAATATTTGAAGAGGATTTCATAAGTTTTTTTTTTTTTTTTTAAATATGTTCGGCTATATTTGTTAAGAAAATGTGGTGCTTGCCTGTGCCAAAGCTGCCTCGATGCCAGGGTGTTGTTATGTGGTTGCTCTGTATTCGCTCCTCACATATTGAATTGCATTGACATTTTGAGTCTTTTTATTTTCCACCAGACTAATTGTATGTCCAACTGCTTGGAAAAATAATACCACACCTCTCTTAATAATGCCAAGTTTATATTGCACTGAACACTGAATACGTCTCTATATATGTGCTCACATCTAAAAGTGGCCATTTTAAAATGCTATAACAAATTCTATATGGTAAGGTAACACTTTACTGGAAGAGGTGTTCATAAGACTGACAGGACACCTTCATAATCATAACATGACACGTGTCATGAACATGTAGGAGATTTTATGACAACAATCATTAAGTGTCATTTGTTCAATTATGTCATTTTTAATGCAAAGACAATCTTTGTTATGACAACTTGACATTAACCAATACATTATAACTTGTCATGACAACTTGACATTAACCAATACATCATAACTTGTCATGACAACTTAACAATACCAAGAAAACATAACTAACCACTTTTTACCAGTGGTTAGGGCTGTAACGATTAATCACGCGTTCCATTAAAAAAGCCTGTCTGAAATCAATTTTGAATTTGCTGCGATTCTTTGTTTCATGCACAGCTTGCGTGTACTACGGCATTTGGTCAGTAGGAAGTCCTTATCAATCTAAAATCAGTCGGAGTCGTTTATAACGTGCATTTAAAAAAGCAACACTCATTAAACAAAACCATTCAAAATATTCTTTATTATCATGAAAATACCTGAAACAATTTGAAGAACAGCGATATAAATATTCCTGTAGACATTTCCTGGAATATTGTTTGTAACGTTACTTCTTCTGTGGCACAAAGGGAGTATCTGCATGAGAGCACCCCCTGTCTTTTGGATGTGCCAGGATTTCACCGTAATTCATTAAAATTCATTCATTAAGAAACGCACATTTGCACGATTAATCGTTACACCCCTACCAGTGGTACAAATATAATTTGTCATTAAAATGTCTGTCATATAGTTTCATAACAGCATCATGAATATTTTTCTTGACCTCAACTACAGTGGTACAAATATAATTTGTCATTAAAATGTCATTAAGTGTTAATAGTCTGTCAAATCTGTCAATTCTTAATTTTATAATGTTTTTTTTTAAGTTTCCTCCATGTGTTAAACAAATAAAATCAATCATTCAATGATAATAATAATAATAATAATAATAATAATAATAATAATAATAATAATAATAATAATAATAATAATAATAATAATAAATAATAATAATAATAATTAAAATTGTATGTTATTGCTTTTGGAGACCGATTAACCTAAAATTAAATGAAAACAGTATAATGGGTTAAGCTATGCAGTGTTGGGTCCATATTGCTACAAAGGTAATTAAATTAAATTGATTAAATGTTTTGTTATTTTTGTCTTCTATGTCAGAAAATTTCAGAACCTGAAATTTTCACATCTAAGTTCTGTTATTTGTCTTTATTTTATGTATTGTGCACATACATAAAGTTAAGTAATATTTTGATGTGTCTGTTGCATTTTGTTAAGGTATTTAAAATGATTTGACATAATATTAACACTTAATGACATTTAAATGACAGTTTAATGTAATGTTAACCCACACTGCAAAAATGACTTTCAAGACAAAAATTCTTAGTATTTTTGTCTTGTCTTTGTCAGGATCCCGTCAGAATCATTGCTTGAATTATATCTAGTCTTTGTGACAGGGTTCTGGCAGTACCATGTTTTATGTGGGAGATGCGTGGTTTTAGTATTGGTTTATTCTGACCACGCATTTAAGGGGGTCTCGTCACTTTTTCCCCGATCCCTTACTTGTAATGATTTCCAGGTATGTAATTTATTTTGTCCCTATTTAAAGTCCTTGTGTTTGATGTTCTTTGCTTGTGCGTTTGTCTTTCTAACTGTGAGTATCGTGTCCCATAAATATCCAGTCTAGTTTATTGTTATTAAGTAGAGTCTGTTTGTAGTGTTGTTCTAGTTTTGTCAGTGTTTTGTTTTCTAGGATTTGTGATGTTTTGCCCCCATGTGGGTTTTGTTTTTTCTGTTTTTGTGTCTTATTAATTAAAGTCTTCAGTCTTTTTTGTATATATCCGTTTGTGCCTGGGTTCTTGCCTTGCCATTCCTGACAGTTTTCAGTAAAAATATCTAAAAATTCTTAAATTAAGTTGCTTTTTCTTGATGAGCAAAATGTCTAGAAAATAAGTCTAGTTTTTAGACCATAAATATGAAATTTAAGTGATTTTGTGCATAAAACAAACAAAAAAATGTGCCAGTGGGATAAGCAAAAAATCTTGAATATTTTTCTTAAACAATAAATTCAAGAAAAATTAAAGAAAAATTTGCTCATGCCATTGGCAGATTTTTTGCTTGTTTATGCACAAAATCATTTAAATTTGATATTTTTTGTCTAAAAACTAGACTTATTTTCATGTGTCATTTTGCTCATCAAGAAAAAGCATCTTAACTTAAGAATTTTTAGATATTTTTACTGAAAACAAGACAAAAATACTTTTACTTAATACTTTTGAATTTTTTTTCTTGAAAATCTTTTTTTTGCAGTGTAAGTTTGATAATTATTCTGCTTTTTCATGTTTATGACAGATTTATTTATTTATTGGTTTATTGGTTTATGTCAAGTTGTCATAATAAAGTCATTTCAAATAATTTCATCTTTGCATTAAAAATTGCTGAACAAATGACACTTAATGACAGTTGTCATAAATATGCATAAAATCTCCTTCATGTTCATAGCACGTGTCATGTCATGTTTATCAGGGTGTCATTTCAGTCTTACGAACACCCCTTTAAGTAAAATTTGACCAAAAAGTCTTATGAAATGTCCCCTTTAACTAACCATGTGATTTGGTCATGTGATCAAACCCCTGACCTTAAGAGTGTTGATTTGGAATAAATAAAACTGGCAACGTGAGCGACAGGAAGTGGGCGTGTCTAGCTACGCAACAACAAAGTTAAGAACAGTTCAACTTTATGCAAATGGCGAGGGACTTTCGAGACCGACTGCTATTGAGAATGAAGCAGTGGAGTTCATTTTGTTATTAACTGAAAGGACGGTGACTCATTTGTTTCTAGTTGTTAGTAGGACAACCAGAATTAGAAACACTTCTAACGACCTCTTTGAAAGAGACGGGCGACACACAGCGACAAAGTTTCTGGTGCGCATGCAGCATTAACCACTAATAAATTATATATTTTAACATATAATTTTTAAATGACTGAAGAGTGTAAAATACTTTTTCCCTTTTACTTGCAACCTGAAAGGTGCACAACATGACTCAGACAAGCTTGCAATGAAACCGGTATGTACCGAACATCCGCACGAGCATTTGCCCTTTAATTATTGTTTGTTAAATGAGTCCCGTTGCGAATAATAAACTTAGGTGATCTTCATCTTTTTTTACCTTCGCATCCACTTTGTTACATAAATACAGAAGCCCCTATAAAAGTGTGTCTCGTGGGAAGCAAGCAGTTATGTTTTTCATCTCACGACTGCAAAAATAATTTCCACAAATAGATTATGTTGGCGTGCATATTCACACTGACACAGCAAGTGTCTCCTCCCTAATTATTACTTGACAGCTAGCTAAAATTAGTTACAGACTTTAACAGCTTGGCATTAGTTAGTGTACCTGTCTGTTGTGACTGCGGTGCTCCCTGCTGAAATGAGCCACGACAAATCTATCTCATTTACACACCGCAATGCTCGCTTTGATGCAGAAACTTGTGCTTGTTTCACTAATAGCTGTACTTCTTATGCAACCTTAGGCTGCCTCTTAACAAATCTAAAGCACACAGGAAGTTATAAATGAGATCTGGTTAGTTGTTTCTCCTATATCAGTGGTTCCCAATCTGGGGTCCGGGCCTCCATAAGGGGTGCGTCAGAGGTTACGGAGGTTGTGGGATCGATATGCTTTGACCTTAATTAAAGATGCGTAAAATGTTCTACTAATAATTTTATAAAAAATATTATGTTTTTTTATCATAAAAAGCTTACAGTACCAAGATTAGGTAATTATTTTTGCTCACTCACATCTCAACGTGCTTGTCAATGTAATAGCAAAATCAAAAGGAAAGATGGATGTAGAGAGTTGGGGGGGGGGGCTAAGATTGTCGTACATGCACTGCAAAAATGAAAAAAAAAATTCTTAGTATTTTTGTCTTGTTTTCAGTTAAAAAAATATCTAAAAATTCCTAAATTAAGATGCGCAAAATGAGCAAAATGACCCAAGAATTTTTTTTTTCAAAAATGGTGTTTATAGCGTTTTGGAACCAAACTCTTCATATATATATATGAAGAGTTTGGTTCCAAAACGCTATAAACACCATTTTTGAAAAAAAATTGTTACTGCCAAAATCAGTATTATATCAGGTCAGTAGTTAAAACTAAATTCTTAATTTTACGCAAAATCCAATATCCGCCGTTTTATTCTGTCATCTTTTCTCCCTTTTTTCCCAAAATGCGATAAACGCCATTCCTCCTTTTTTACAGAATGCAATAAATCCGCTCCAGAAATTACAGCGCACTGTTTACGCAATGTAAACAAACAATGGCGTACACAGAGTCCTAGTTTTCCTCATCTACTTTGTACTTTGTGATCAACTAACAACACAAAATAATACTTAAATTGCATTGATAAACCTGTGATGGTTTTCTGTGACGGGAAAGAAATGTAAGCAATCAACATCTAATAATTTTCGCGAGAGGCACTCGGGAGACGGGTGCTTGTTCTCCCGACAGCATCAAGCTTCTCATGCTAACACATTGACCTCATCTTATGAAAATCTTTACATTATTTTACTCAAAGTCAACGAAAATCGAGCAGTACCAAAACATTTTACAGCTGATCGCTGTGAAAAACGTTAAGCGACGACGTCAAGTATAACCGCAGCAATGACAGTGTTCTTAATATTTCATTTCAATTAAATTTTATTTATATAGCGCTTTTCACAATTTGGTAATTGTATCATAGCAGCCTTACATTAATAGAAGCAGTGAAAAGCACAGAAAATCGACAGATAGCACAACATAATACACGATAGCACAGGCAGCTAAATTTGCTGCGGCTATGAATCAACATTATAAGCGATTGTATTGCTAATGTAACGTATAGAAGTTAAGCCCAAGAATATGAAAAAGTAAGTGTTTTTATTAATGCCATTAATGTTAATTTTTTTAATCAGTGTGTACAACTGTTCAACTAAAAGAATTTTAATGCACATTTGATTGAATAGATTTCTAGCATTTGGAAAAAAAACTGTCATGGATTTATTGCATTTTGTGGAAAAAATATTTTGTTTTTATAATAAATCTTTGAAAATCAAGTTATGGATTTGAATTTTTGTATATATTTAAGCAATATCGCTCGAGTAGGAGTGTGATATAGCTCTATATCATCACGGCTGTGATTAGGCCAGAGGCACGAGGCCGCAGGCCGAGTGCTGGAGGCAATCACAGCCGTGATGATATAGAGCTATATCACACGACTCCGAGGGCGATATTGCTTTTATACAACAGTTCGACAGCACACGTTTGAAAAACGAAAACTAGAAAACAACAACGGAGTAATTTTAAAAGTCTCTTTGTTTGAGAACTACTTCTTCCGCCACGGATTTGAGGGCGGCCAGAATGACAGGTAAAACTTTCGGCTGCTTTGAAGCTCATAACAACTCAATGGACGGAAAAGCCGTTACTTTATATTACCGTTTCTTGGTCACAAAGTGTAGTTTTAAAATTAGTTCAGTCGAGAATGTATATGTATTATATTTAAATCTGCAGTCGATTAGTAAAGATAGCGCCTGTTTGAACGTTTGCTTAGTGAGATTTGGTACGAATGAGAACCAAAGCATGAGCGGACATCAGTGTTCACTCGCCCCGCTGACCACCGCCCTCTCTGGGCTACATCTCTGACAGGGATTCCCCGGCTCTCATGTTGGCCTTGTTTGTTTATGATCGTCAAAATGAGATCAAATCAGCAGTATTTGGTGTCATGATCAAACTATTACTTGTTTTTTATTCATATTTAGTGTCTTTTGTGTTGTTTTTGTTTTGGCGCGAGGTAAAAGTGAATAAAACTATACTTGTATAACGTTACTATTGCTTTCTCATTTATTCTTAACGCGATACGAGCACTCGATTATTATTATTAAACTTTGTTCTTGTCAGTACTATATAAAACTTTTTTTATAAGTGTCAAAGAGATGTTTTTGCATGCTGCTTATAAATATACCAGTGGCGATATCTCATAACATGTTTTAATAGTCACGTCACGATAAAGTAAATGATCAATGTCCACATTTAAAAGCTGCGGTGCTTACCTGCAGTTTCACTGTGTTTTCGCGTTCTGATAAAAGATATAGCTCCAGAAAAAAACGAGTGTTTATATTCCTCTTTCCAAGTGTTAATAATCCACACGATGTGACAAGACATTTCTCCCATTAACTTTAACGTAACATCCAAGAGCGCTGATCTTTGACGGAATAATAACTTCCGATTGGGGATTCACAGACTGATTTATGAGCTAGTAAAATAATGAGACAAACGGAGAGTGATTCAAAACAGGGCGTCTGTGTTTTTCCATTCAGAGATGAGCCTGCTTAGGACCTCCATTCACTAGGTGGCGGAATGATACGAAAGGTGAAGCGGTTACAGTGCCGTTATCAGCACAATATCGCATAGCTCTTAGCCAATCAGATTCGAGAACCAGAAAGAACTGTTGTATAAATTATATATATATATATATATATATATATATATATATACAGTATATATATTTCGTCTTATACTGTATTCAAATTTCACAAAATACCAACCATAGTTCAGAGATCTCAATATGAATATTTCCAGGATCAACAGTATGTAACTCTATCTCCTAATGATGAGATGAGGAGCATCAAAGTTTCATTTTAATCTTTGACATGATCTTACTCAGTCAATGTTATCCAGTTAAGATATCCAGTTTATATGACAAAAACATGACTTTAGTTGGGTTTTCACAGACTGGGTTTTCAGCTCAAAATACCCCACAGATAATTTATTAGAGCATTTCCAAAATGACCCTATTTGGTTGGGAGCAAAAACGCACTATTTTAATGTCTGTACCTTTAAATGCAAATGAGCTACAGCTCCGCCCTCCCTTGCCAAAAGACAATGAGCACTTTTGGTTAAAATAAATCTGATTAATACAGTCTGAGACAATAGTGTCTAGTGGACAGGGTACAACTCGCTGAGGGTGGAAACTATAATAATGCAGGACTGTAAGTGGGCGGGGCTTTATCAATGCGACCTCACATTGATAAGAGAATCAAAACCGCATGTCTAATGAGACTGCTTTAGTTCAATGGGGATTAAGAAACAAGGAGTGGGTGGCCTGCTAACACACATTATGTCCAAACACTTTGTAAAAGTGGATTTTGCATAATAGGTGCCCTTTAACATCACCTCTGCTTTTCCTAGATCCATAGAGCCCAATAAACTCATACGTCTCCTGAAGTGTTAAAAACACCTCATTGTGGGACAAAGTTAATACTTAAATTAAAATCCAAACTGAGAACTCCTCTTAAGTTTCTTCCGCCAGAATCCACAAACAGTTTTAGTTGTTGCTCATAAGAAATGGTGGCACAACATGCTGATCACGTAGAAGGTAAATACAGTTTGTTTGGTTGTGACATGTCTGGCCTTAATGTTAGGCACTACAGCACTGTCTACACAGGCGGTGGAATCGGTATTGATGGATTAAATACTTCAGCCCTCTTTGTGCCCTATGATTCCCTTTTACAAAAGGATTTGCTGCATGGACACTTTTAGCTGAACCCATCTGTCTTTTTCAAGGATTCTGCAATTCCATTTCCTAAAAATTTCATCCTCCTTTAAATGCTACGTGACTTCAGCCAAGTGCCACACAATGCACGAGACGTTCAGGAATAAAAAGAGCACAAAAATGAGATTATAGTTTTTACTTTTTGATTTTCTGACCCTGTCATGGCAGAGGGTCTGTTTCACCTCATACGACCTCTGGGTTTGACAATGGCTGGTTTGTGTAACTCCTGGTTGCTTTACCCACCCGCTGAG
The DNA here is from genome assembly GCF_027580225.2 of Misgurnus anguillicaudatus. Taxonomy (NCBI): domain Eukaryota; kingdom Metazoa; phylum Chordata; class Actinopteri; order Cypriniformes; family Cobitidae; genus Misgurnus; species Misgurnus anguillicaudatus. The sequence goes on along the minus strand of NC_073350.2, from coordinate 33,583,648 downwards.
CCAGCCTGACAATTTGTAGATATTTTATGAGTTGGCTAAAAACATAAAATTTTCATAAAAAACACCCCTAACTTCAACTTCACAGGGGTAAAAGCAAAAATCTACGAATGTAGTCGTACAAATTAATATGAATTAGCCACCTCGTAAAACACGTATGAATTGCCATGAGATAGTGTTGATTGAGCACAGCTACAAAAATAAAGTTGGTGTACGATTAAAACAAATTTGTCACATGCTTTATCACATTGATGCTTTGTTGGGTAACATACCCTACTATACAAATTTCTAGAATTTTTGGTGTCTGTATCATTTAGATTTCATGATGTAAGGGAGAACCAGGCGAAAGTAACGCGGGACGAAAATAACAAATGATTTTCTCCGAGCACTGATTCTTTAGCATGCAACTCTTGACAGAGCTGACCAATAACGCGTTATTTCTTCATTGTTTTGCGCGTGTAGGTCCAGAAAGCTGTTTTTTTGAACATGAAAAGTAAATTTGTAAAGCTGTCATTTTTTCTTATAACGCGTTGTGTTCCTTGTTTCATGTGTTAAGTACTGATCAATCTACAGGTTATTTAGTGACCTAACACATCCTGAAGTTTGACTTCTCAGAGTTTTTCAAAATAAAAGTAAATCGAGTTTAAGGAGTTCCTGTCGAGACGAAAGAAACACTTGTTACCTTTGTCTCGCTGCTAATACTGTTGTATTATGTTGAACATTTAATTTAATTTAATTTAATTTAATTTAATTTAATTTAATTTAATTTAATTTAATTTAATTTAATTTAATTTAATTTAATTTAATTTAATTTAATTTAATTTAATTTAATTTAATTTACAGTATTAGCAGCGCAACAGTAACAAGTGTTTCTTTCGTTTCTTTCGTGTTTCTTTTCATAGTGTTAATACTGTTGAATTTTTTTTTAACATTTAAATTTTGAACTGTCAGGTTTTGAAACATTTGTTGAAACTAAAATTTAAAATGAAAATATAATTTCATAATTTTTTGCGAAGATATATGAAAAAATATTTTTGCAGTTCATATTAACAAGGTCATAGTCATGTATATTTACTAAAAACAAGTGTAAGAAAAAAATCTATCTTGTTCTGTTGTGTTACTTACAATGCGTTACTTATGTTCAAAGTGAATTTATACTAGGGCTGTCAAATTTAACGCGTTAATAACATACATTGATGATGTTTTTGCTTTGTGTGTGCTAAATCTATTAGTTTTACCAGTGATTTTAAGGTATTGATGTGGTAATTTTTTGTGGTAATTTGACTCTTTCAACTTCAAACAGGTGTAGTTCTGTCATATTTTGTTATATTTCAACAAATCATGCATTGTTCTATGTTTAATAGAAAATGTCAAAATATGAACAACTATTTTTGAAAATTAGCTAATTCTGACTTAACTTGCCAGCACAGGTCACAAATGATACAGCAGTAAAAAAAAATTGAGAAAGAAAATTATTCTGAAAGGAAAATTCATATACAAAACAATAGCTTGATGGTTCTGTTAAAAATGTAAACAGGCTGTTGTTAACATACATTTGCATAAAGCATCTATATGATTAGAGTATTAAAAACCCGAAAAGTGTTAAATTAGGGAAAATGTAGAATGGATAAAAAAATTGCGATTAATCGCGAGTTAACTCATGAAATCATGCGATTAATCTAGATTAATTTTTTTAATCTATTGACAGCCCTAATTTATACTGAAGCCGTTTTATGTTTGTTCAAAATTCCACCTGCTATTGATAGACCACACTTGTGAGTTATCGACCACAACAAAAATATATTTCTGTCTAATACATTATGTTTTTAAAAATTTTACTTTTCTCCCCTAACATGATGTGTTACAATTTTCTGCATAAATTATATAGTAAATCACACTTTAATGCATAATTGTTTTATTGTAACATTCACTTTATTTTAAACTTAAATTATGAGGTTTCATGGTAGAAACAAAAAATTTTCTTTTCTCTGGCCAATAACTAAAATTTTAATTCCTTGAATGACTGCTAATCCTTTCATTATGTAGAAACAGGTGTTTGGCTAGCATGTAGTGAAAGCTTTGATGTTGACAAATACCATATTGTGCTGTCACTGACAGCTACTCAACACATTTCATTCCTGTCTCAATCTCAGGTCCTGTGAGGTCTGGAAGTCTGTCATATCTCACTTTATCACACCATATTTTAAACAGCTTCAGTGAAGTCTTGGCGTTTGATGTTTTAAAAGGCTAACTGATGTAGACATAACATTAATTCACACAATTTCTTTTAAATATTAACACTGATTATTGTGTATGGATTATCTAATTGTTTATGTATTAACCATGACATATTCCATTTTAAATGTAAGAATGTAACAGCGTAAATTATTTAATTATTATTCGATTTATTTTGTACTTGTGCGTTTTTAAATGCTTATAATAAAAAGCAGTCGATGATTTCATAAACAATATTTTGTTTTGGTAAGCCACTATATTATAAAGCCTTAAAATAGACTATTTTTTCAACCCTTTACAAACTGGCGATTTTGTATCCACCTTTATAATGCGTGTACTAATTTTTCTTACACGTATAAATGAAAAATGAAAATTGAGCTGCATTCGCAGCAGGAACCAACAAAAGGGAATAAATCTCAAACTCTGTCCCAGGAAGATGGATTAAAATTGGATTAAAGCAGCACCTTGACTATGAAATCCATCACATCCTCTCATGCAAGTAGGAGGCTTAGGTGTGAGCATATAGCAGAAAGAAGTGATGAAGAACAGACATGGTCAGAAAAATGAGAAAGATAAAAATGTTGCTTTATTTTAGCACCTGTTACCTGCACCAGATCAGAAAAGTCAACGTAAAAGTGATGCTTTAAGGTGGAAGGGTTATCCAGTGGTGTGAAGATTTATTTTGTGTATTTATTCATTATCTAATATATTTTATTTTTATTATATTTTAGCCCTGTCTAGTAGGCAACGATGATCTGTAGCTGTCGAATATCTGTATTCACTATTTTAAAAGCAACCCAGCAGGCAATTGACTTCTAGGTTAAGTATAGACCCAATATAGACTAGCTACGAGCAACCCACTTCTAGCCAAAATAAATGTGAATTTAAAGTTCCCATAACACACACTGATTTTGCTCATCTCATGTAAATCTTTAGTACCCATAGAGCAGTATTACATATTTCATATCTCTAAAAGTTAACTCAACTCAAACCATTTAAGTAAACCGGTTGCATTAGTTTTAAAACACATACATTTGAGTACCGTGAACTAAACAAATTGAGTCATATGCAGTTGTGCACTTATATTTAAGTTCACACTACTTAAATATAAGTGCATAATTGCACATGACTCAAGTTCACAGTACTTAAATGTATGTGTTTTAAAACTTAAATGGTCTTATGCAACCGGTTTACTTAAATGGTTTGAGTTAAGTTAACTGTTAGGTTTTACAGTACATTCAATCTATACATCTATTCATTTTTTCAGTATGTGTGTTCCCTGAGATCGAACTCATGACCTCTGTATTGCTAATGCAATGCTTTATCCACTGAGCCAATAACTTGAAACAGCAATGCATTAATACTGGAAGTTAGAGGACATATCATTAAAATCTGACTTTTCCCCTGTTTAAGTTCTATAATTGGGTCCCTAGTGCTTTTATCAACCTAGAAAATGTTAAAAAGATCAACCCAGTAACTTAGTTTTGGTAAACCATTATCTGCAAGCATGTGAAAAAATATGTAATTGAAATGTGGTTCCCCTTGTGATGTCAGAAGGGGATCTTAATATAATAATACCACCCCTTAATCTGCACTATCCAACCACATCACTGCCATTTAGTTCAGAGATCAGCTCATTTGCATTTAAAAGGACACTTAAAAACAGCACATTTTTACTCACACCTACAAAGTGGCAATTTTAACATGTTATAATAAATTATCTATATGATATTTTGAGCTAAAACTTTAAATACGTACTCTGGGGACACCAAAGTTTTATTTGGCATCTTAAAAATGTCTTGTGAAATGTCCCCTTTAAATTAATTGCTTAATTAATTAATTTTCCCGTATGAATTTTGACATTTGATATACATATGTTTCAAGTTTCAGAGTCCTGAATGAACTGGGTTGAACTCGGGTCTCTCACTAAAGTCTAAAGCTGTCTTAATTTGTCTCGTACTTGTGCAGTAACACTATTCGCAACCTAGGTTATAGACGTCTATGGTCCATGAAAATAACAGCACTTTGATTTGTATGTTGCACCGCTTGCTGCTACATCAAATATCTGCAAAGCCAGAGAAAAGTGCGCCAATGCATCCTGGCCCTCCGTGACAAATTTCTCAGGTTTTTCTTGCTCTGCCTCCACAACTCTTGTGAACCACAGAAACTTGTGGAGCTGTTTGCCGGATGCTCGAATCTCAAGCACGTTTCTGATGTGTAGCGTGATTAAACGATAGCCGTAATTGCTAATTTTACAGCCCACCAGTTTGTCAGAAGATGCAACGGTGAGCAAATCTAAAACTTGCTTTTACTGTAGCACTTGATAAGTTTCTCATCAAGACAAGCCAATTTATCTCTTCTTTTAATCAGTTTTGACATCCGTGGGTCACAAGCAAGGGTAGGCAATGTTTATAGATTTGGTTCTTCTATGGCATCGTGAAGCACCTTCACTTTTAAGAGTAAGACCGCTTGCACTGTATAAAATTGTACTGCTAATGACTTATGCCAGCATAGACCGATATCCAGGAATCATGTGAATCCATTGTTATGGATCCTCACCCCAGCCGGCACAACCTGAATAATTTATGCCCCTTCATGAACTGGTAGTGAAATGTCTTTTACTGTCCAATTCAAGCTGGCAGGCAGAGAGACGACCCCAGGCTCACCCCTGGCAGATATCGCTGCCTTCTGTACATTCCTGCAGGGCTGCAGTCGCCATCGGCTGTCACTCCGCCAAATCAGTCAGGACCTGACAGCCGCTGTCCGACCACTTCATTATGTTCCTATCTGGCTCGTGTTTGCCGTGACATCTCTATCGACACCCACCTTCTTTCCACCCCTCCCGCCCACCCAGCGCAATCGATAGTGATGAGACAGACAGAGACGTTGACAAATGAACTTTGAGAGAGAGATGATTTGAATGCATCCAGATGTCCGCCCACCGTCCTGTTACCGCCAGACGTGTCTGGAAGCGTCGTCGCGGCGGGCTGGTGCATGGAGACGCTTTATGAGTGACTGCGGCATGCAAATGCAGTCAGAAAAAACAGTCATGAGCGTTTCACAGACATGCAATGATTGCATCACATCGCATTTACGTCAAGAGCGTTTGCAGAAGGCTGTGAGATCACCGCGGGGTGCTGAGCAGCAACCGTAAACCTACCTAACACATTAAAACTTAATAACTGTGGGTAAAACAATGTTTTTATAAGCCTATGTTAGGTCCCTGCAAAGGTTTACACAAAGTCTGGATTGACAGTACATGTATCTTTGCATTTGCAAACCCAATATTGACTGTTCATACTATACAAAACCCAACTTTTATAATGAGATACTAACAGTGGCGGCCAGTGACTTCTTTTTTCAAGGGCGCTCGATGCGAATTTTGTCACAACATGTATGTACACTGCAAAAAATTATTTTAAGAAAAAAATGCGTAGTATTTTTGTCTTGTTTTTAATAAAAAATTCTCAAGATGATTTTTCTTGATGAGCAAAATGACCAAAGAAAATAAGTCTAGTTTTTAGACCAAAAATGTCACATTTAAGTGATTTTGTGCATAAAACAAGCAACAAAACAAAATCTGCCAATGGGGTAAGCAAAAAAATCTTGAACATTTTTCTTAAACACTAAATTTAAGAAAATTTCAAGAAAAATTTGCTTACCCCATTGGCAGAGTTTTTGCTTGTTTTATGCACAAAAATTATATTTTTGGTCTAAAAACTAGACTTATTTTCTTGGGTCGTTTTGCTCATCAAGAAAAAGCACCTTCATTTTTATTCAATTTTACTAAAATACTAAGAATTTTTTTCTTAAAAATCATATTTTTGCAGTGTAGCCTGTCATGTGTGTGGTTCCATATTTTAAAATATGTGTTCTGCGTGTCGAGCGATCCTATGTGCATCACGTGTTTTGTCAAAATAAGTGCTGTCTAAATGGGTTTATGATAAAAGAGACGCTCACGTTTGCCAGATACTCGCATAATCTCATGCGTAATCAAAGTTTACTGTTAAGTGAGTGTCTTGCGTGTATATTTTGTGAACATGAGCGTCTCTTTTATAATAAACGGTTTTGACGCGTGTGCAGCAGGCACTTATTTTCACAAAACACGTGATGCACATGGTTATCATGACGCACACCACATATTTTAAAAACGCAAGCAACACATATGACACTCCGAACACTAGCTGCGTTTACATGGACATTTGTAATCCATTTAAATGATCAATCTGAATAAAAATGCTCCATGTTAATAACTCAATCGGACTTAAAAGTGCCAATCTCATTAAAAATCTAATCCGCTTGTTAGGGGTGGTTTATACCTTTTGTAAGCTGCTCAAAAGGACATGTATACACTTGATCGGATGGATAACTGAAACTGGGACGCTCTGCGCATGTGCCATCTTTTCTTTTTTTTAATGGCGGTTGGCAAACCCACTGAAAGGTGCATTTCCGCCACCTACAGGACGGGAGTGTGGAGCATATTGTATGCACACGTGCAATGACGTAGAATTGGCGTAATGACATGTGACGCAAATAACTCGAGTTTGTTTTGCTGAAGGAAGTCACAAGAAGTGATTGTCTTGTTAATCTTGTTCCTATTATCCTACCAATTCCCCATAAAGTGACACAAGACAGCGTTGTCCGGTCAGTCCATGATTTATACTCTGATCCACAAATGCGTGCGTTTGGACTCGCTCTCGCAAATGGTTTCTGGAGCACTGTGTGAAGTACAGGCACAAAGCAAATCTTGAAACAGCGTGAAACCATATTTGTGCAATGTGCGCATGTCAAATGATCAAATCTGATTAAAATCTTGTGTCATATAAACACGCACATCAATCCGATCACATTATTAAGTGTTCATGTAAACGCTATGATAGGATTTATTAATCGGAAGGATTTTAATCCGATGGAGGCAAAATGTGTCCATGTAAACGTAGCTACTTATTTTCAATTTGCGCCCCTTGGATGAGCAGTCACGAGCCGCCACCGGATACTAATAAAACATTGTGATAGTATAAACTTACATAATTAATAGACTGTTTCAGCAGTAACAACATAAACAAACGGCTTTTGTGGTCCACGCATATCTTTTGGTAAACTCAGCTAATAATAAATAACAACAAAGTACTTTAAACATAGTTTATTTATATAACAAGCAAAATAAACAACACGTAGATTACCTGGGAAACCAAACATTTGTTATTTTCGATGAGGTATTTGTCCAAGAGTTCAGTTTAGCAACTAGTCAGCCCATAAAAAAACAGAAACCGGAAGTAAAGTTCGGACCAGACGGGTATCACGTCACCGCATGTTCGTCCGATGAAACTGTCTATAACATTGATTCATATTTTTACACATATTGTAGACATATTTTCCTAAAGTAACTTACAGTGGATTCAACCCATGCATTTCATCAGAATGTGTTTCCTAAGAATCGATGCACTCCCAAAGCAAAGCTCCATTATTGGGCTACAGGAACACTAAAGAACTTATGAAAAGATTTTGTATAGACTGCATTTAAACTACATTTATGAGATTGTAAAAATATTGTTCTACGAGTAATTGTCATTCTACTAAAAACAAAATGATATGACGCAAGAATAACTCAATTCACAACATACACTTTGGTGCGCAACCTTCGTTCAGTCTTTAGCAAATATACTCGTATCATTATAACGCACGTGTCTGTGGAGGTCTGATAGGTGATGTTTAATGGTGCTTCTCTGTAACTTTTGGAGTAATTACATCTCAAGTACTTAAGGAAAAACCTCTTCTACTTATCTTCCTGAAACAGCTTCGTGTTATTAAGAATAGCTGCTCCCCTGTCCTGACCGTAGGCACTTGAATAAATACTGATGTTTCATCACCTCTCACGTCGTGAAGAAACTGCACAGGTCTTAAGAAAATATTTTCTAGGGCCCAAAAGATTTAGCGTCATGATAATGTGTTTGTACTGCAGCGATATATCATTTATATAGTAAAGATCTGTCTCCACGAAGGAAATTTCATAGCTAAGATGTTGCTCTTTTTAAGCTCAGTACACATGATAGAGTTCTCAGTTACACATATTGCTTTGTTTATACTCGACGGGTCCGCATGAGCGCATTGGTGTGCGCGACAAAAAATTACGTCAAACTGGAGTGGGCAGTCTTGCGCGTTGGGTACACGAGACCCCATTTCGTGTGGATGTGTGCACGGCAACTTTTTGTAACTGTGCATACGGCTCCGCATCCGAAAATGACCGAACTCGAGGCGATTCTGGCCGAACAGGCAAGCCTGTGACGTATCTCTTTGATCAATACATGTACCACAATGCATATACTATTTATCTGACACTCTTAAAGTCAAGTATCATTACCATTTAAAACGCATTTTTTTCCCCTATTATTTGATTATATTTGTAGTAAATGTACTACTGGATTGGGAATAAAATACAAACCTTGAGATTTCTGTACTGTTTGTTTAGTAAAACTTTAATTAAATGATAATGTTTAATAAAGACATATTTAAGAGATTATTGTTTTATTCATGTACTCATATTTATATGTCATGTTCTGATGTTAGAAACATCAGGGTTGTTCCACACTGCAAAAAATTATTTTCAAGAAAAAAAATCTTACTATTTTTGTCTTGTTTTCAGTAAAAATATCAAAAAAAAATTAAATTAAGATACATTTTCTTGATGAGCAGAGCGACCCAAGAGAATGGGTCTGGTTTTTAGACCAAAAATGTCGAATTTAAGTGATTTTGTGCATAAAACAAGCAAACAAATCTGCCAATGGGGTAAGCAAAAAAATCTTGAAAATTTTTCTTAAACACTAAATTCAAGAAAATTTTAAAAAAAATTGCTTACCATTGGCAGATTTTTTTGCTTGTTTTGTGTACAAAAGCACTTAAATTTGATATTTTTGGTCTAAAAACTAGACTTATTTTCTTGGGTCATTTTGCTCATCAAGAAAGATCATCTTAATTTAAGAATTTTTAGATATTTTTACTGAAAACAAGACAAAAATACTAAGAATTTTTTTCTTGAAAATAATTTTTTGCAGTGTATCCTCTTCTTTGTGTTTGTTTTTGCACTCAATTGCTCACGTCACCCCCTGGCGGATCGAAGAATAGTGCAACAGCAAGCGTGTTAACTATAAACGCCTCATCTTTTTGTTGAGACGCGTGCACGATAAGCGGAGACTCGCGTTGCGGACCAAAGCATGAGTATAAACAAAGCTTTAAGGTGCTTCACGATGCCATAGAAGAACCATTTTTAGATGAATGGTTCCATAAAGAACCTTTAACATCTGAAGAACCTTTTTGTTTCACAAATATAATCTTTGACAAAAATGGTTCTTTTATTGGATCTTTTTTTAGCTCAACGTTACCTCAGATGTTTCAAAGGTTGTTGAGAATGCTGTCTAAGTAGTAGGCACTAAGTTTTGGTAACACTTGGTTTTGGAGAAAAGCAATGTGGGATTACTAGATTCTGAGCAAAAGGCTCCATCTGCTCTCCATTTCATCCCGTTGCTGTATTAAAGAGATCTCATATGTGATTATACTGTCCTGTGGGTCGGAAAAATAGGACAGCCTAAAGCAAGAGATTGAATAGCAGACAGCTCAGTACATCTTAAATTCAGCCCAGGCAATGGAGATGCTTCCCAAAACCCACAGCTGAATCAGTAAAGAAGTGCTCACTAAATGATATAAATATTCCATTAAGATTACTGCTAGGCATATTGCGTAAGCTACGATATAATAACTTCATTTTTGTTTGAATGTTAAAAAGTCTCCTTACAGATGAGTCCTCTTTTATACTGAAGATTTCTAGACACTTATTTATTCGTCTGGACGCTTTGAAGCACAGAGGACACATTAAGACTAGATGATGATTATAAAAGATGTCCTCAACCTCATGGGCACGACTTTGTGTTTACGAGAGACAGACCTATACCGAATTAACAGAGATTTTCTATGAAGGTTATCGCTGGCAGTGCCTGTTTTTCAATCAGCGGTCAAAGGATCAAGATTTCTCACACTTGAGTGAAACAAGGTGTGTGGTTTGTTTCCAAGATTATTGTCTGTCTACAGGATTGTGCTAAATACTGTACCACCCCGGGATGGACAGTTGTCATGTGCTGCTTTTGTCAGTCCACATTCGAAGGATTTTCTCATTTCAGACACTAATCTGAAATTGGATCACCAAGAACCGAGACAAGACTTTTCTCTGCCGAGTCAGTTTAAGACTACTGTTAAAATCTTTATCACCCCATGTGACTTTCACTTTTAACCCTGGGTTAAGCAGTGGTGTACACTTGTATATTTCAAAGTCAATAGATGTATCTTTGCTTTTGCAAACCCCAACTTGTAATATCAATGTTAACTCTTTCCCTGCCAGTGTTTTTTTTTAAGTTGCCAGCAAGTGCCAGCAATTTTTATGATTTTCACAAAAGTTTAATGCCTTCCAGAATTTTTTTCTTTAACTCTTTCTCCGCCAGCATTTATTTAAAAAATTGCCAGCCAGCACCAGCAATTTTCATGATACAACAATAGTTGAATGCCTTCCAGAAAATGTTCTTCTTTAAATATCTCAACATACAATATATCAAATGAAAGAACAGATCTTCTGCTTTCAAAAAAAATAAAAATAACGTTTCATCCTACCTTCATTAGTTCTCTTTTTATCACATCTCAAATATGGGTAGGATTTTTTCAAAAACACCAAATTTTGATCAAAAAGCTGAGATAATTCCATTTTTGTGAAGGACTTTTTATAGAGATCAGATGCAGAGCAATCTTTAAAACATACACGGAGTTCATTCTCTTTCACGTTAGGCGTTACTTCCGGTTTGTATAAGTTGCTGAAGTGCACCACCTGGTGGAAAATAGCGGTATTGCGGAAAGCCGGAAATTCTCGTCATTGGCAGGGAAGCGTTTTTTTCTAAATTGACGAGTTATCTCGTCAATAGTCGGGAAAGAGTTAAATATATAAACATACATTATATAAATGAAAGAACAAACCCTCTGCTTTCAAATAAAACATATAACGTTTTATCCTACCTTTATTTGTTTTCTTTTTATCACCTCTCAAATATGGGTGGGTTTCTTCGCCTAATTTTGACCAAAAGCTGAGATAATTGCAGTTTTGTAAAGGACTTTTAATAGAGATCAGATTCAGACCGATGATCAAAACATACACAGAGTTTGAACTGTTTGCCCTAAGGAAATACTTCAGAGTTTTATAAGTTGGGTAAGAGCGTCAACTGGTGGATATTAGCGGTATTATGGATTGTCGGAAAAACTCGTCATTGGCAGGGAAGCGTTTTTTCTTAATTGACAAGTTAACTTGTCTATGGCAGGGAACGAGTTAATTGCCAATGCTGTTATGAAATCTTAAATACAATGTTGAATGATATTAATACTTTAGTTTACTATGGTAGTACCATGGTAATGTTTTTGGTACATTCTAAAAATGCTGGGTTATTTTCAACCCAGCATTGGGTCAAAACGGGACAAACCCAACCCGTTGAAAATGCTGGTTGTTTTATCCCATTGCTGGGTCAAATATTAAAAAAAATTGGGTTAATTAAACCCTGGGTTGACCCAACACCGGGTTGAAAAGAACCCAGCATATTTCGAGTGTCTTCATACATTATTTTTTTGTATAACGGCTAATTCTAAATGTAGAAAGCTGGTAGTGATGCTGTTTTTGTGCAGATGTTTTTTTTTTGTAGCATCTTTATAATGACTGACTGTTGGAAAACATGTATATTGCTTTAGCTCTCTGTTTGTGTTTACAGCTGTGGTGAGGTGACACAGATTATTATGAATAGATGTATTCAGGTGAAACTCATCCCTCGGTTGCGAACTAACAGAAGTTGTGCCCCATATAAACTGATGAAAAATGAATCTTCACCAAAGCGAATGAAAATGCTAAATGATTCCTGTGATCATGTGCCGTAAGACAATGTTGATGTCCTGTACTTATCTTGAAAAACTGTGACCCCAAAAAGTATTTGGACATTTTAGATTTGCACTTAAAATGCATGATGCATGATGTCACTCAATTTTTTCCAAACTCCTACATGAAGAGTGATTTTTCTTTGAGATGTTAAAGTCAGTTCCCATCAAGTTGTTTTAACGGCATAGTTCATCCAAAGATTATAATTTTATCCTCATTTACTCACCCTCATGTTGCTCTGAACCTGTATGAGTTTTTTATTTTATTTTGATGAACACAAAAGAAGATATTTTGATAAATGATAGAAAAAAATGTGAAGTTAACTTTGGGGTATGTACCTTTGCATATCGTTAACATGTACTTATACACACCAAAGAAAATGTAAAACTGTCAATCTTTTCATTAAAACCAAAAAAGATTAAATGTGCGAATTTTAATTATGTTAAATTTAATTAGGGTCAGAATCATCTTTTTCAGTACATGTTGGGTTAATCAATAAATCTATGCTGGATTGTTTCAACTCATGATGGAGTTAACAACAACCCAGTGTAGATTTACTGATAACCCAACATGTCCAATATTTACCCAGCATTGGGTTAAAAATAGGGCCGGGGCTTTAACGCGTTAATTAAGATTAATTAATTACACAAAAAATAACGCGTTAAACATTTTTAACGCATTTTAATCACACTTTTCGGCGGACCGAATATACTGGATTACCAACTAGCGTTCATCATGACTTCAGACAACAACAAACCACAGTGAACATGAACGAAGAAGCTGATGAGATTAGTTGATGAGTTTGGTTGGCCCCGTGGATGGGAATTTTTTTTATAAAAAACGAACGGATGGAATCGTCGATAAGAGCATGGTTGTGTGTAAGCTATGCAACAAGGAATTTGCATATCACCGCAGCACATCGAGCCTCAAGTATCATCTCAATGCAAAACATATAGCAGCTAGCATAGACGTTAGCCCGACTCCGAGTACAACGACTTGGTTGAACAAAAATAAACAATATTTTGTTGCTTAAGCTTATATTCAGTCATTATTCATGGTATACTAAAAATCCATGTGAAAAAATAACTTCTCAATGTTCTCAGGTTAAATATTTATATGTGATTAAAATGTGATTAATTGTGATTAATTAATTACAAAGCCTCTAATTAATTAGATAAATGTTTTTAATCGAGTCCCGGCCCTAGTTAAAAATAACCCAGCAGAATTTGTGGAGCAGTATCAAATAATTGACTGTGGAAATCAATTATGTGAAATTTATAGTCCAAGAATGTTCAGAAAGCATAAGGCACTGAAACGAATAGAAAAAGGTTAAAACATTCATCGACATGAAGATTATGTAGATTAACTCCATTTACACATAAAAGTGCTTCAATGAAATAAAAAAACTATAACCGAACAGAACAGAAGGATTTCTATTGTTCCTCTCTGAAATATCATGGCTTTGATTGATTTCTATCATCTAATATATAATGGAGCTAAAACAAAACCTAGGCTTTCATCAGAAACTTCATAAAGCGTTAATAAAATTCCACACACACATCGAGTCCACCTGAATAAAGCTCAAATGCACCAATAAAAGCTATTCAGACTCTCTCATCTAATCATTAGTCCAAGGACAGATTGAGTTGAACTGCTGTAGAGTTAATGTCTGGTTATGGTGTACGGTGGAATAAAAACATTTTAATTACCGCAGCAGCGTTTTTGTGGTCACACATGGGAAGCAGGGATCGAGGTGAGATCAGGGATGTATTGAAATCCTCTCATGTGTCGAGGTCAGGATCACTGTGGTCAGCTAAAGATCCTCTGAGGTTACCCATCTCCCTTCAATTAGGGCGTCAAGACCTATAATGTATTCAGAAGAGGAGATTTACACAAGGCCAGCAGAGCTGAAGACTAGCATTACAGTTTACTGTTTTATATTTATTAGGTGTTTGCTTAACTACATTACATTTACATTTGGCAGATGATTTTATTTAAAGTGACTTACAATGCATTACAAGGTCTACATTTTTATCAAGGTTCAAACACATGACCTTTTGCGCTGTTAACGCAATGCTTTATTTAAGGGGTGTCAAACATACAGCTCGTGGGCTAAAACATGGCCCACAAAGGTGTCCAATTCGGCCCGCATGATGATTTATTATTAAATATTAAATACATATTTTAACAATCCTTTCAGGTGTTGGACGTAGCAGTCGCGTGTGTCTAGTTTAAATCGGAGACAAAGCAGCAAAACGTGGACAAATTCACAGGTGGAGCGTAGGCACCCCCAAAAATTCAGTTGTTTCTGCGGGCATGACTGGTATCAAGAAAGCACCAGCTGCCAACCAGAAATGTGACGCTCCTTACCGTGTTTTGAAGATTAGCTCCCAATGCACTCGCCTGAAAAGTCCGCTCCCCTTCTCACTCTCATAATGGGAGAGGGAGGGTGTTACTGCGCCGAGTCGAAGTACTCCCAAAAGTGCTATTACGCCATAAAATATAGTTCCTCTTTTAAATCCGCTTAGAAAAGCGTTACGTTTTATTTTGTACCACCAAACTTGCTCGTATAACTACTCGTCTTAAATAGGAAAAACATTGATGTGTTTGGTCACATCTAACTTTATCTCTAAATGGTACCATTGAATGAATGTGGCTAAGCTAAATGCTATCGAAGCGTCGCAGCGCGCTCCAGCGCTTACGTGCACGCACACAGATGATAGAGGGATGTATCAACAATTCTTAGTTAAGGTAATAACATATTTTAATATTGAAAATGAGTAGACTATTCCTTTAATATCGTCTTTACTAACTTATCAATACGATCCGAAAATTTTTAACAGCCCGTCAGTTCTACGCGGACCGCAAGAGATGTGATTGGTTCACCGTAGGATCTACGCACAACTATAACGAGCCCTTAAAACATTAAAACCATGTCTGCATTTGTAATTGCCAAACACACCAAAGGAAATGTAAAATCGTGAATCAAATAATACTTGCTCTTTAAAAACCATTTCTGTCTTATATGTGTATAATCTGTACAGCCTTCATGCACCGCAATGATCCTTTTGTGCACCAGAAGGTTTCTGTGGAGTTTAAACCATACAGCACGACTAAATTACCTTTTAGAAACCTTTATTTTTTTAAATGTGGAGGTGTGGGAGTTTGCCAGGTGTTGCTTTGTGGTTTCTACTGTAAGATGTTTTGCATTGTTGCTCAGTGGTTCCTCCCGGTACCCAAAGTCCCAGAGTCTCTGTGACATTCGGTTCACTGTGTACGTCTACACCAGGAGAAATTCACTGGTCTGATTGCTTAGAAAAGCAATAACACATCCATCTTCAACATGCCACAAGTTTGTATCATTCATGTGGTTTATGGTTTAATATTTCGGGTTATGGGTTTGTTCAAACCAGAAACCCAAATATGACTTTTTTGAGTTTGAGTTACAGCCGCAGGTGCTCATTGTGGGTCATGCAGCTCTGTGATGCTCTGCTACTTGTAATATCAGTTCAATCAAACCTTCTGGCATTGTGGTCACGGTTGCTTGTTGTTAGTCTGTATCGTGTAATAATATTCAGTGATATCCATCCAGAGAGCAGATGTAAGAACAGCCTTGGAGAGCATCAGGTCAATAACAGAAGCCTGAGACTTTACATTAACCGACAGCTCTGCACATGCACAGTTAACTCCACTGAGATATATACAGTATATATACCTGTTTCTAGGTTTGCTTTCTTTTGGATGTAGCCTACTGTCTATCTGTAACAGTAAGAAAACAGTTATAATCACTGTTTTAAAACTAAACATAAATTACACAAACCTGTTAAAGGTGCCATAGAATAAAAAATTGTATGGATGTAGGCATAGATGAATAATAAGGGGTCTGTACATGGTAATGACATTTCGTGAGCCTCAAACAAGATTGTTTCCCCATTCTTATGTAAACCTTGTGCATGCAAAACACTGCTGGACAACAGACCAATCTCAACATAACACCGACTGTGACGTTATAGTCGAGATGTACAACCCTTACATTACATTACATATTAATTACATTGTTGTTGCAATGCTTAATCATAAATCCAGATAATTTACTCACCACCATGTCATCCAAAATGTTGATGTCTTTCTTTGTTCAGTCGAGAAGAAATTATATTTTTTGAGGAAAACATTCCAGGATTTTTCTCATTTTAATGAACTTTAATAGAGCCCAACACTTACTTAATTCAACACTTAACAGTTTTTTTTCAACGGAGTTTCAAAGGACTATAAACGATCCCAAACGAGGCATAAGGGTCTTATCTACTGAAACGATTGTCATTTTTGACAAGAAAAATAAAAAATATGCACTATTAAACCACAACTTCTCCTCTAGGTCAGGTCCTGTGATGCGCCAGAGCAACCTCACGCAATACGTCATGACGTCAAGAGGTCACAGAGGACAAACATGAAGCTACACCCCAGTGTTTACAAGTGTGGAGAAAGAGGACCGTTCCAACATTGTTGTATGTGGAATGATACTAATGAATGTCTTTGTGTCAGTTTATTGTTTAAAATGGTCCGCAAATGTGCGTTTCATATATGTAACACGTGACCTCTCTACGTCACTACGCATTTACGTGAGGTCGCGCTGGCGCATCACAGGATCGGACCCAGACGAGAATTTGTGGTTTAAAAGTGTATATTTTTAATTTTTCTTGTCAAAAATGACAATTGTTTCGCTAGATAAGACCCTTATGCCTCGTTTGGGATCGTTTATAGTCCTTTGAAACTCCGATGAAAAAAACTGTTAAGTGTTGAATTAAGTAAGTGTTGGGCTCTATTAAAGTCCATTAAAATTTGAAAAATCCCGGAATGTTTTCATCAAAAAACATAATTTCTTCTCGACTGAACAAAGAAAGACATCAACATTTTGGATGACATGGTGGTGAGTAAATTATCTGGATTTTTTTTTTAGGAAAATGGACTAATCCTTTAAAACAATGTTGTGACTGTTGAGTTAGCGCTATATGCTAGTTAATGCTATATGCGTTTAGGCTGAAGTTCTGCCATTGATGTTATAGTTATGTTTGGCAGGTCTATACTAAAAAAACAAGACTGATTTCACGGAAAGGCATGTTATAGTCATGAAAAATGTTTGTGTCCATGGCATGAAATTCAGCTTTTTTGTGCCTTGAGCACGAATGTCTTTTTCGTGTTACTCACACAAATTTCTATAAATAGTTTCTTTGACTCGGTGGCATGACTTCCTTTTTCGTTTCATTTTATGTATTGTTTTTTCCTTTTTTCTTACCATTGTCGCATGGGGTTAAAATCACTTTCTGTAACATTTTTAGACATCCAAACCCCAACTCCAGGCGGGAATAGTTTTAAAAGCGGAAGAAAACCATGTAGAAACCAATACATAAAAGTGCATCCTAACCCCAAGCGACAATGATATAAAAATAGGAAAAAAAGAAAAAACAATACATAAAATGACACGAAAAAGAAAGTCATGCCACGGACACAAAAAACTATTTATAGAAATCTGTGCGAATTACACAAAAAGGCATTTGTGCTCAAGGCAGGAAAAAATGCTGAATTTCGTGCCATGGGCAGAAATAAATTAATAAAATTTTCGTGACTATAACACGACTTTCCGTGAGATCCGTAGACTGTAAAAAAAGATGGATGACGCGACGTCGCCTCCTTCTTTTGTAATGAATTGAAGTAAAAAAAAAATGTCCGACCATGGTCGCTGCCATGTTACGTAAAAACGTCAGTTTGGAGCCAAGGCATGCTCAGAAGGAATCGTCCGTGGAGAAACGGGCGTGTTGTTATGATTGGCGTGGTTGAATTGGGCGCACAAGCGTTTGGGCGGAAGTTTGATACCGCCAATCATAACAACACGCCCGTTTCTATAGCATCAAATTACTCGCTAAAATTAAACTTATCACAAATAAAAACAATTGAACATATATCAGCGTGATAACAACTACCTTAAAGGACCAAAAACATCCTTCGAAAAATTTCATTGGAAATGTAAATATTTTTTTTATTTAGAGCAGAGTCCCATTCGTTTTTATGGAGAGGGCGGGGTTTATGACTTGTACTGCATCCAGCCACCAAAGATTGAGATATTTCACTTTTCAATATGCATGAGGCATACCCGGTGAGGTCATGTTGAAAAACACAAACTTACCACTCAGAAACGTCCATTAACAATCTCCAAACAATTCATTATTCCTCAAAGGTCGCCGTGATTTCACCAAGTAAGATGTGATCCTGGATCAACATTTTTTGTTGATCCTGGATCAATGTTTCAATCAAAGATACCCCAACCTACCCTTAACTCAAACCCTAACAATTTTTAACCCCCTTAAATTACTGTGAAATAATAGTTTGAGGAGTATTTCTTAAAAGCCCCTAACCCAATCCTAAAATTAAACCTAACATATACACTAATCCTAATCCTGCAATCTGATTGGTTAATGAAGATGTTTATCCAGGACCAACAATGGTGTTGATCCAGGATCACATCCTACTTGGTGAAATCACGTTCACCATTCCTCAAATTCCTTATCTTCATCTGATACAGACTCAAACATAAGATCTGTATACACACTCACAGAGCTACTGAAGAAGCTGCTCTGAGAAACAGCCAATCAGAGCGGAGCTCTACATTATTATTCATTACCCTTTCAAATAAGGTAATAATAGATCATTTTATTCTAAAGGCAAATCCAAGAGTTGTAAATGGACATGTAAAAACATTTCTGGATAATTTTTGCACTTAATAAAGCCACATACATTCTATGTAGATATCAGAGAACATTATTTTAAAGCATACTTTGGCATCTTTAACTGTAATAGAAAAAATGACACAATATATGTAAATAATTATCTATGATGTATTGTTTTAAGAATATTCTGAATTATTATACAATGACAATCGTTATTTTTGGCTACTCCCCTCTGAATCAACAGCTTTCCATTGCAAAGAAGCCCTGGAGCACCCCGTGTCCATTTCTCTCATCCTACAGTCCCCTGCTTTTAATTACAGTCGAATATTCAGCTTTCGCTCGCGGCTCGTGTGTGTGTGTGTGCCATACGCAGAGCTTGATGTGAGCTCTAAGCTGGAAGAGATGAAAGACCTGCTGTGTGGCAGCTCTTCTCCTGGGGCTTTACCATACTCCAGCTCGGGGTCTTTCAGAGTGCAGCAAGCCTCCAACTCGCCTGCCTCTGTATTTCATGAGCGGGCCAAAAGAGATGAGATAATTGCCCACAGACAGCTTGTCTGAGGCCATCAGATTGGACCATGAGACAACCGTCAGTAAACTCTCAATCCAGATGAAGTTTTCCTGCAAACGCTCTTTAATTTAAATTGAGGGACGTTCTTGGTTGTCTCCTTGAAAGTTACTGAAAATTGTACAGAATACTTTAGCAGTGTTTCTGGAAGCCTACTCAGATTTCAAATATTTATCGAGAGAGGTCTGGTGTCATGTGACCGCTTCTGTGTTTCATGCACTTTTAATGAGCATTTACCATTTTAGTTCAAGTTGAGCTAATGATTTGAACTATTGAAAGGAACAGATTACCAAAAATATTTTTATTTATTGTCAATTTACAGTACACAGATTGGTAAGTACTGGACAGAACACACTGTTGGGTTAAAAAATTACCCAACCATGGGTTAAAAACCCATCATTGTTGAGTGTATCCTTATACTGTTTCAAACCTGTGTGAAGTTTTCTTTGGAAGGGTTACCCAAATTGGAGATCTTCTCTGGTCAAAAAAATAAACCCGACTCGCTTTTGACATGAACCAGACTTACATAAATCTTTAATTTTTTTGTAAAGACCTGACCCCAGACAAACCCAAGACAGTTAGACCCAAGTCTGATCCGGCCCAGTGACAATTTTTTTAACTCGACTGGACCCGAATGTAAAGGCCCCACACGCAAGATAGTTCCCGTCTTCTCGAGTACATTTGGCAAAAACATTTATTTTCAATTCCCAGAGGCTGCTTATACCCGACCTGTGCCCGAGGGACACGTGAAACTTTTAGACCGAACCTGCTCGGGTCTCGGTGATGGACCTCGGGCTTTCAGATCTAAGTGGACTGGTGAAGACCTGTGTATAAGTTACCAAAGACACAAGTGTGAATAAACAATACTGTATATGACAAAAAATAAATTCTATAACTATTTATTCTTGCCTGATTGTTTGCATTGCGTAAGAAACTGCTTAAATTGCACGAAAATAGGTATTCTTAATGTTATTTGAGAAACGCAGACTGCATTCATCACAATACAAAATTAATCTTATGCATGGCAACACAATGCAAGATATAATTGTTTTAAAGCAACGCTCACGCACATTGCTCGGAGTTGTAATATGCAGTTGAAACAATAATGCACTGATTTATAAGAATCTTCTCAATGCAAATATGTAAATCCCTGCTGAAAAGACTAGACCGAAATGAATTTCCATAGCTGATGCTGGTGTGGATGGTGAACTATACCAGTGACATATCTTCTCAGCAGGGTCTCAAAATACAATCTCTTTGAATTTAAGTTGTGTATATAGCAGAACATATCAAGTGAGAGAGCTCTTGTGCTGTCATGGGTCCGTTTCTGAAATAACCTCCCTCTCGTCTTTCTTCACCAGTGGGATGCAATCAACGAGATGGACGAGTATTTCACCCCCATTCACACATACCAGGTGTGCAACGTCATGAGCCCGAGCCAGAACAACTGGCTAAGGACCAACTGGATCCAGCGAGATGGCGCCCGCCGCATTTACATCGAGATGAAGTTCACTCTCCGAGACTGCAACAGCATGCCAGGTGTGCTCGGCACCTGCAAGGAGACCTTTAACCTCTACTACTACGAGACCGACCGCGACGTTGGGACGACCATCTGGGAAAGTCAGTTTTCCAAGATCGACACCATCGCGGCCGACGAGAGTTTCACTAACGTGGACTTAGGCGTACGGAGACTAAAGCTCAACACGGAAATTCGTGGCGTGGGGCCGCTCAGCAAGCGCGGGTTCTACTTGGCGTTCCAGGATATAGGCGCTTGCATTGCCGTTGTGTCGGTGCGGGTTTATTACAAGCGCTGCACGGGCATGGCTCGAAATCTGGCCATCTTCACGGATGTGGTAACCGGGGCGGACTCGTCGTCGCTCGTGGAGGTCAGAGGTCAGTGTGTGGACCATGCGGAAGAGAGAGACACGCCCAAGATGTACTGCAGCGCTGAGGGAGAGTGGCTTGTTCCTATTGGACGATGCGTGTGCAGCGCGGGGTTTGAGGAGCACAGAGATAACTGCATTGGTGAGTAGCAAAATTTGGCTTGTTCCTATTTGCATAAGGAATTGCATATAGTTTCAGATAATCAATAAAATATACATTTTGAAAAGAAATACACAAGTGGCCAAGAAAAAAATGCAACTAAGATCTCTTTAATAGTTGAAATGAGATCAAATGAAGAGCAAATTTAATCTTTAAATCCTTAAAGATATCTCAGCAGTGTTACAAAATTTTCTCACTCAGACTCACCAAGTTTAGTCCGGCTATGAGTAACCCTCTTCCAGCCGAACAAAACTTGAATTTAGTTACATATCGTTTAGTGGTCGACCGATATGAGGTTTTTTATGGCCGAAGCTGATACAACACAAATGTTATTACAGTAAATAAGAGACAAATAGAAAATTGGTAAGAGTAAAAATACATTTGTTATGCATAACATTTATAATTTACTGAGCCCCTAAGGTGAAATTGGAGTAAAAAAAACCTAAAGTTTAGTTTCGCGTGCGCACGCGATGTTTCACGTGCGCACGCAAAACTAAACGCGATAGTTTCATGTGCGCACACAAAACTAAGCGTGAAAGTTTCACGTGCACACGCGAAACTAAACGCGATAGTTTCACGTGCGCACGCAAAACTAAACGCGATAGTTTCATGTGCGCACGCAAAACTAAGCGTGAAAGTTTCACATGCACACACGAAACTAAACGCGATAGTTTCACATGCGCTTGCAAAACTAAACATTTTTTACGTAACATAACGTGTTAAAAAGTTAATAATGATTGGTGGTCATTTTACTGTCTGTCAGACTTTAGCTTAACATTGAGTGACACTGAGTGTCTTTTTTATTGCAAACATCAAATTAAGTAATAGAGAAATTTACTGGCCGATTGAAAAGATTTATCGGCTAATGCCGATAAAAAAAGTCAAAATATCTGCCGATATATCGGCCTCTGCAATAAGTATATTGTCCTATCAGTAATGTCGTTTTTTTCAAAATAACTTGTGATATGTCTGCTATTCCATCATGTAAGCAAAATCAACAGTGATTACAAGCTGTTTGGATTCATTTATTATTTCAATTATTTTATTTATTTATTTTATTATAAAGAATTGTTTTATTTCTCATGGTTAGACATCTATACATTTTATTGACAAACCAAATTGTGCCTTGTTTTAGTCTAGACACCTGTGCTGTGTTTGGACACCTATAGATGTCTTTTAAATGCCAAATTGCTTGCTGGTCCTTCATGGTTGTGTTGTATATTTCAGCAGATACATGACTAAATGCTCTGCAATTGTTATTAATTCAATTTCCCCTTGTTGCAGATACTAAAGCATTCTGTTTTGAACATGTTACTCAAACCGTCACAAGCTCATACTCTGTCAGGTAATTTTCTGCCTGATCTGTGGCTAATAGCACTCGCCGCAATCCATTCCCCCTGCCTCCTTTCTGAAGCGCCGCTTGCGTGTAAAGGTTAAATGCCTGAGCTACAGACTCTGGCTTTTGTCGTCTAAACTGGGTCATTGTGTTGATCCTCTCTGCGCTTTCCTTCCTCTAGTCACGCAAGTCTCGTGTACAAACCCGGCGCGGTTAACCGGGACATTTATGATCCATGCAAACCGAAAGCACTCTAAAAGCCCTAGGCGGTGGCCACGTGAAGGGATTGCATGTCGTAGCGATAGTAAATGTCAAAAGGCTCTTCGTTTCTTTTCACAGAGAGCTCAGCGACGGCCCCTACTGATGTTTTAAGTGCCGATCAAAACAGAGAGCTCGCTTCACATCTCAATACTGTCAGCTCTGGTTTGGTCTTTTAGTTGTGGATGTGGCTTCAGGCCTTCCAGCCCAGTGTGAAAATGTAGAGAAAATATCCATTTCAGAGGAGTTGAGATGATTCGTGCTCATTGAAGTACGAGGAAGTCTTGTCAAACCCACGACTTGATTTAACCTACTTGTGTTCATGAAAGACTGTCTTTCTTTCATGTCCAGCTGCCGATGGTTAACTTATTCATGAGAAGTTGTAAACAGGCTTTTGTTAAAATAAAAATGCATCATTTGGGAGACGTTATGATTCTGCTTTTTTTAAAGAATATTAGTTTCTAGATGATGCACATTGTTTAGTGGGGGCGTACACACCAAATGCGAATTCAACGATTTGCACACGTAGATTACATACAATGAAAAGTCAATGCAAAGGTGAGAATAGATGCGAAATCGCCCTGATGATGCAAATGACACATGCTATATCTTTTGCAAGACACAAAGTTAAAGTAATTTAGAGCGAGGAACTCGATACTTACCGTTTGGTGTGTACGCAGAATAAGAGTGTTGCGTTTACTTTCTTTTGAAGTTCAGAGTTGGTGTTTTTTGTTAGTCTTGTGTTAGTCATGGAGTTGAGTTTGTAAAAAGCTAACAAGCTCGACTTGTCTGACATTAGATGGTTTCAAAGGCAGTCAAGAGCTGCATTGTTTAAGAGGCTTGCTTTTCACAATCCCAGCCCGCAATTTCCAGATTTCATATTCTCACAGATTATAATTATAAACTCCTCCGTTCAGTCTCGTGTCTGCTTGTGATTGTTAGACGTCTCACTTGCCTTCACGACACGGAGAATGAGAGAAATTCAGTCTGTCACTCGCAGATAATGATATTTATTTTCTCACAGCACACCATCCAACAGAAAGACAAGCTGTGGAGATTTAATGTATGTGAGATAATAGCCCAGACATCAACCAATTAAATCACAGCAAATAGACTCTTTCTATAGTCCATTTTAGACATTTTACTAACTATAAGGAACTTTGCAAATTCTTGTGAACTACCAGTCAATATTTTTTGTTACACTTTCCAAAAAATTACAAAATATATATCACTGTGACGGTACAATATCACTCTGTAAATAGTTAACCGCAAGTTATTCTACACTGAAAAAAAATGATTCATTTAATTTACTAAATTTTTTTAAGGTAAGTGGTCGCAATCAATTTATTTGCTTCAGTTTTTAATAAATCTCGTGGATAATAGCGGATTTACAGTTTACCGTAAAAACTCATCAGGAAAGTGTCATTGGCAGGGAATGTTTTCTCTTAAAGCAACACTAAAGAGTTTTTTTACCTTAAAATAACGTTTCAAAAAAGGTTCAGTCCTTCATCCACTCGAAACAGGGTGAACGGCACTTTCACATTCGCTTTGCAGCCCTCTATCGGCCAAAACCGCACTAAAGAAGTCCTGTAGTTCGAGTGAAAACTACAAAAACTTGCTTTACGGTAGATCTACAATCCAATCAGAGCCAGCTGTGCTGCAGTAGGCTAAATTATTTACGACAGTAGTAATGGATAATTCCGCTTCCAACCTGTAGGGGGAGCAAAGAGCAAAAACTCTTTAGTGTTGCTTTAATTGATCAGATAACTCGTCAATGGCAGGAAAAGAGTTAACCAGATGTTAAGAGATAACCCTGGGTGTTTATAATCTGACATTTCACACTGTGCATTCCTAACCCTTAACCTTTTCATTTGCATATTTGTGGTGTCAACAGTCATGATTGGATAAAAAGCGATGTCCAAAGGGCTTTTCACACTGCACATTTAATTCAATCAGTTTGACATTGCTTGTTATCCAATCATGACTGTTGACAGCGCAAATATGCTAATGAAAACGTTAACCTAGGGTTTAAAAGCAGGGTTTAGAACAAAGATAACCGCCGGGGTTAAACGTAGTGTGAAAAGCTCTTATTTATACCTTTGGAGGCCAGTATGTATCTTTGAGGTACTAATATACACCCTTTAGGTACAAATTTGTACTTTTTGAAAGGGTTCCATGGTGACCTCTTTAGGACCTTTATTTCGGTTCTATTTTAATTTGTGTATGTCTGCTTGATTAATTGTGTGTCCCATTAAAAATACCTCTGAAATCGATTCAGAATCGATTTTGAATTGATTCTGTGTTTCATGCACAGCTTGTGCGTGTACTTTTTTTGGGCGTTTTGTTTAGTAAGAAGTCCTTATCAATCTAAAATCATTATGAGTCGGAGTCGTTTATAACGTGCATTTAAAAAAGCAACACTCGTTAAACAAAATCATTCAAGATATTTTTTATTATCTTGAAAATATCTGAAACAATTGGAAGAACAACGATATAAATATGCCTATAGACATTTCCTGGAATAGCGTTTTTAATGCTACTTCTTCTGTGGCACAAAGGGAGTTTCTGCACGAGAGCGCCCCCTGGCTTTGGGATGTGCCGGGATTTCACTGTAATTATTAAAATTCATCCAGCCTGATCTCATGAATTTCCATAGGATAGTCACGTAATTTTTTGCTCATTTTTCCGTGGCATTCTCACGGATCTCTGATTTTTCCGTGGCCCTGCCACGGACTGTCTTTTTCCGTGGCATTCTCACGGATTGGTTACTCAACTGTTTTGTCCAATTTTCTCATCATTGTCGCTTCGGTTTAGGGTTAGATTTACATAAAATTACATCCTTACCCAAAACCAACTCTAACCCCAACACCAGGCGACAAATGTTTAAAGTTTAGAAAATATAAAAGATTAAATCAGAAAAAAGTATAAACCAATAGTTAAAGTGACATCCTAACGCAAACACCAAATCTAACCCTAAACCAAAGCGAAAATGGTTTGAAAATAGGAAAAAGCAGTTGAGTAACCAATCCGTGAGAATGCCACGGAAAATTAGCAAAAAAATTCCATGACTATCCCACGGAACTTTGTGAGATCACGTTGGAAAATGCACATTTGCATGATTAATCGTTACAGCTCTAGTCTGCTTTGTAAGTTTTAAAAGTCTTGCCGCAAAACAGAGAAAAAACAAAACCTTTAGTGTACATTGCATATAAGATGCAGCGATATGTACCTGGAGCAACATTTTTTAGGTTATTCAGAAAACAAGTCGAGTCAATTTTACAATTGTTTAATTGTTTCAAAACAGCTTTACATTAATAAAAGCAGGAGAAAAAAATTGGTGGACAAAAAAATGTAGGTGTATGTATGACGAAAGAGCCCTGGTCAAAATTTTCATTCTGTAAAGCTTTATTCTGTAATTGTGTCTCATGAGGATGTCTGTAAAAATAAATTTGCATGCCTCATCCGTGATAAAACTCATGCTTTCGGATGAAGATAAATTTGCTGTGGATGTGTAAGTTTATAATGCGAAACACCTGGAAATGTGCTGCACATATGTGGTTTATAACATGATCATTCACATTACCCGAATAGCTGATTATATGTGTATGAATACATTTTAAAATTGTATTTAGCACTTGTTGCACCTGATAATAGACGTTTTAAACGTTTTCGTGATTTTCATCTCTATATTTATATCGGCTCTTACTCGCTGTAGAAGAGCAATGAAAGATTGTGCCTACTTACTTCTCAAGACATACTTATCATCATTTTAGTTATGAAGATGTCAATGTTTAAATTGTGCGCAAAAAAAACAACGTTTCACTAATGCAGAAAAAATGTGATGCACGTGACCGTACAGTGATTTTCGTGGTCTAAAAGGAAATGCAGAATGACTTTTGCGTTAATCCCTTTTATAAACTCAGAGATCTTGATTTGGACAGCATAGGTAATTTTGTCGGGATATTTTTTGTGTGTGGTCGGAGAAAAACACTGACATACTGGATTCGGACAGGAACAAAATCACTGATTACCCCATAAGTGATGAAAATTCCTTACGTCCCCATGAGAAACAATTACCGTCCGAATAGGACTTTAGGTTGATAAATGATTTTATCACAGTAGTCTCTTGTGAACTTATATAATGTTTAAGCTTTGTGATTTTATTTTAAAACAGTATACATTTTTATGTTCATCATGTCTAAGTGTAAACAGGATGGTTTATTTGTATTTCAAACTAACTTAAGTCAAAAATGATTCTCAAGTCATCATGCTGTTTTCTAGATATAACATATGTTCCTACGACTGTTCATATGACTCCATCCAAACCAGTCAAAACACAACATGGTAATAATAACTTCAGGGTTTCATACAAGTGAAAATGTATGACGATAACAAAACAGCACATTGTCGGCCCCCGATAACAAACCAGATATAGCGCATGTGAATGCAGAGAATGAGGATTTGTAGAGGTTGGGTGGAGAGGTTGGGTGGGCGACTAATTAGCCTTTTTTGTGTCTTAGCTGGGTGCGCATTGTGTACAGCGTGAAGGTTTCTGGCCAACATATTACATAGGGATTAAATGTGGAAACGGCAGCATTATTAAAGCTCCTCACGCATGTCATTGTTGTGATGCTGCTGGTTTAATCTGTCAGCGCACCACACAGGCAGGCGGACGGACGGACGAATAGGTTTGTGGAAGGGCGGTGGGGGCTTTCTCGACAAAGGAGGGAATTTTATCTCAGCGAGACGGAGCTTCACGTCGCTCAAAATCTCGCTCCCCTCCCCGACCACCAACATTGGTATCAGAAATGTTGGGAAACAATTATGACCGGACAAACAATTTACAATTTATTCCAGGCAGCCGGTATTAATATTTTATATGCTAATACGGTCGAGTCTGTGGATTGGATTGTGTGTGTTTGTCCATTTGATTAAATGACACTGGCAGCACATGATTGACAATGCAGATGTGATAATACGTGTAAATTATTAAAAACATTATACAGTCAGATTTTGAGATTATAATGTGATTTTTCTCTTTCACGTTCTTAAATCGGATAATTTATACCAAACGGTGTGAATGCGAAAATACAGGCCCGCCTCCGTCTTATCAGCTCATTTGCATTGTCATTGTTCTCATGAAACAAACGTGCCGTGTGATAAAAATCCACAAAGCTGCTGCATCAAAGCGACTTCATGAAGCCATTACAGCTTCACGTAAAGACTAAAGAATGAAACGAACACATTCTGCTTTTTTCTGGTAAATGCTGAACACAAAAATTACATTATTTTCTCTTTTAGACCGCTGAGTTTCACTTCAGTTAAACACGCTTAGGTGACAGCAATTCAATCAAGCAATTAACAGCCGTTTAATGCTCATTATCAGAGATACGGATGTCTCATTTGTGGATCGCTGCTCTGTGGAAATTGCCATTTAAACAATAAGAAGAGTTACAACACGAGTAAACTTCTTACACACATACACAATATGTATTTATGTAGTGTATGTATGAACGTGTACAGTATATATACTGTATACTGTAGGCTATGTTATTTTTTATCACCAAGGGGTATTTTTGTGTTTATGAACAACTCTTATGGTTTCTGTCAAGGTCCATTTTCATTGTCATAAATACAGTGGGCCCCAACAGAGTTTGAATTTGAAGTTTTCGTAAGTTTTGTGACGAAACATGCATACAACAAAGACACACCTGTCAACCTGATGCTATGTTTGAATGTATCTCTCAGATCTGCTTTCAGTTTTGCTAAATAAACTCAAAATATTAATAACTTTCTCAAGAAGTTTGTTTGCGCAAGCAGCTTATGGAGTGCCGCAGGGATGATACATTTTTGTAGGCTAACCTGAAAGTTTGCACGATACTGGTTGGTTCCCTGGCAAAAAGCCCATGCATTTTTTTCCATAGACTTTTGGATAAGCGCAAAAATTAAGATCCGTGTTTAACAAAAGTTTATGACACTTACATCTTTTGTTAAAGGATAACTGAAGGAACACCTTTACAATTAAAGTGCATAAAAGCGTTTTTATAACTAAGAAACATTTATTGAATTGTTTAATGTTTCTTACTGGTGAGTTATGCAAAAAATATTAGGTCAACGGCTGATAAATACAATCAGGTTGTAATTGTTTTTTTTGCTGGTAATATACCATTTTATTGAACTATAATGTAATATATATATATATATATATATATATATATATATATATATATATATATATATATATAAAATTAGCATATTGGGCATATAATTCTCTCATCTCTGCAATGTCTAATAAGTTGTGTTTAACTTCACGTGAAGCTGCTAGACCAAAAATGATTGACGCGTCGTGTAAATGCTTCACACACACTGAAAATATAAAGTCTGGATTTACTTAAAAATATAGTGCATCATTTTTGCTTTCATTTTTTAAAGTAAGTATTACATGGAATTTTAAGTAAATCCAAAGTATTATTTTTTATAGTGCAGAAGAAGGAATGGAACATCTTTGATGCAGGCATTAGCAGCAAGGGCATTGCAACGACGTCAAGCTCATATATGGTAAAGACAACGCCAGCGGAAACAGAGAACATTAAACCCATGGGACTGATTGTCTAGCTAAGTCAGAATTTATTACCCGAATGCGTTTCCATCTATAATTTTCGCATTTACTTTTTTTCGCATGAGTCAAAAACCATCTCAAGCGAGTGCAAAAACTTTTATTTTTATTCGAAATTTGCGTTTCCATCACTTTATGCGATGCTTCAAAATGTGCATAAAATCATGGTGATGGAAACATGGCTATTGACATTTGAAAGATAAGCGCCTTCTAGCAGCCAGTGGTTACGTTTCAAGGTTGTATGTCTTGTGCATCAAATTTGCGTCAAATTAGACACATTTAATTCTCTGCAAAAGTAGAAATGGTATCATAAACATTTATGGTTTTAAAGTTATTTTGGAGCATCTAAAACCCACTCTTACCCTTAACCCAGCCATTTCTCAATCATATAAAACAAAACATGCGAGAAATAGTACAGTCACAGGTATTTAATGCATAAATTGACTTATCACTTCTTTTGGCATCAGTTTTTAAACGAGTGTACACCGGATCTGACATTCACATTTGCGTCTTCTCCTCATATAAATTGATCGTTTGATCTCTGTACACTTGGAATACCTATACTTTTGCAAAAAAATCAATTTGACTCTTTTGCATGCTGTGTTATATTTAAAAAACAAAACACTTTCGAAAAGAGAGTCGGGTCGACTACCAAAGCACACTTGTAGCCAATCAGCAGTGAGGAGCGTGTCTACTAACCAACATCATTGCCTGGGTGCGTATGTGTGGGGCGGGTCTATCAAAACAAGGTCCAAATTCTATTGGGGTAGGGGCGTGTTTGATTAGGTGATTTTAAATATCAACATTGGCTTTCAGAGTTCATGGACCCCGCCTTTAATAAAGAAATTAAATAAAAAAAGAATAATAAATAGAAGTGTATTCACTAGTGGTCTCAGAATTTGAACCCCATTTTACATATTTAAAATGTAATCATTATTGTCTATACAAAGAGAAAAGATAAGATTTAAACTGAGAAAATTTAATAAAGGCTGTTCGAATCAACTAGTGACCAAGCTTATTGCTTCAGAAATGGAGATAAATGCATTGAATGCTTGTGTTAACTGAGGCGTTTTACTGCATAGCGTACGCAAGTTTGTGTGGGCTAAAATGAATGCCGGTGCGTGAAGTTTTTAATATCCCCGCTCGGGTCCCTTCTTCCACTAGGGTTTCCCAATGTGGTGCCATGTTTCATTTCTGCCTATTAGCTCATGTGAGGGACGTTTAAGAACGTAATTAAACCGCTCGGCCCCTGTGGGAGCGTTCAGGTAGATTAAACGACTTCATTAGCTTTATACTTCAGCGTAAAGTGCACAGCGTAACCACTGGACAGAAGAGCTGGTGTGAAGTCCTGGCTTTCCCTGTTGAGACTCGACTGTAAAAAATGATACAACGTGTGCATATGCATCTCATAAGTAGTGTCGTCAAAAATATACCGCTGCTTTGATATCAGTACTAAAGAGTAAAGTGGTCAACGAAGTCAAGAAGTGGTCCCTAGACACCCTTTTAAAAATACAGGTACATCTTTGCACCTAAAGAATATTCATATCATAATATTTATACCAAATGTATACATATCTGTACCTATATGGTACACATTAGTATCTTTTTAATGGGTACTGCTGCCCCAGTGACAGCTTGGCCATTTTTTTTACCTTTTTTTCTGAAATTGTATCCATGATAGGTCATCAGCCAAAACCAAAAACAAGCAAAAAATCTGCCAATGGGGTAAGCAAAAGAATCTTGAACAAAACATTTCTTAGTATTTTTGTCTAGTTTTTAGACCAAAAATATCAAATTAATGTGATTTTGTGCATAAAACAAGCAAAAAAAACTGCCAATGGGGTAAGCAAAAAAATCTTAAACAAAATCTGCCAATGGGGTAAGCAAATTTTTCTTGCATTTTTCTTGAATTTAGTGTTTAAGGAAAATGTTTGAGATTTTTTTTGCTTACCCTATTGGCAGATTTGTTTGACTTTTTCTTGGGTTGTTTTGCTCATCAAGAAAAAGCATCTTAATTTAAGAATTTTTAGATATTTTTACTGAAAACAAGACAAAAATACGAAGAAATGTTTTTCTTGAAAATCATTTTTTGCAGTGTAAGTGCAATAATTTGGTCTCTAGTGCTTCTATCAACCTAGAAAATATGAAAAAGTTAGTTTTGGTAAACCATTTTCCGAATCCATGTGGAAAAAATAGGTTGTTAAAATTTGGCTCCCCTTGTGATGTCAGAAGGGGATCGATACCGAAAATGCTCACCCCTATAAAGTGGCAATTTTAACATGTTATAATACATTATCTGTGGAGTATTTTGAGCTAAAACTTCACATATGTACTCTGGGGACACCAAAGATTTATTTTACATCTTAAAAAAGTCTCCTTTAAAACAGCCAAATTGACTTTTTGAGGAAGTATTAACTAATGTAATTCATTTCAATCATTTCTTCATATGGAGGGTCAGCCGAGCCTATCTGCGAGTTCACAAGGATTCACGAGTCAATAAAGTCACCGGCTGCTTCTCCCCTTCTGTTGTTAATGATTCTTCAAGGTCGACCCCAATTTAGACAAGTTGGTCTCCATCTATCAGGCACTTAGAAACAGGCAGCACTTTTCTTGAGTAAATTGATCTGATAGCAATTACCCGGCATGCGCTCACAAAGTTTAAGATGAGATCTTTGGAGGACACAGCCTAACCGCAACTACAGACAATAAGATTAAGGGCCAAAATGGAAAACAAGCAAACTTGTGAGCGTGCACACACACACATAGATACACAGGTATGTACGTATATGAATGTTTGAGTACTCCAGCTGAATAATAGACTCCAATGCCCCTGTGCTCTTAGCCAGATTGCCGAGTTAATATCAGATTGCGAGCCACAAACAATTAACTCCTCACGGCCCTCTTATATATCCATTAAAAGTCTCCCTCTGGGATAAACAGACATTCTTTACACATGGTCGCTTTCAAATTAGCCGGCTTTCTTCAGGCCAACACCAACCATTTGCACAAATTAAGATTTGCTTGGGTGTCAAAGGTATATGGTTATTTTGTGCATGGGGGGTTATGTTTGTGGATTTTATGACCCGTGCACTTCTTCTTTGTGTAGTCTTGGGATCAATTAAAGGAAGAGTTCATTGAAAATTTTGTCGGCATTTATTATGTTGGAGCTGTATGTTGTTTTGTTTCTTTCGGTAAACACAGAATGTATAAGCCAGGGGTCCCCCAACTTTTTTGTGAGCAAGGGCTACCACAATGGATAATGTTTGTTTTACTTGTTGATTTGATTTGATTTTATCTTACTTGTTGATATTTTTGATTATTGTTTAAAATGTTAACATACATAAAAGAAGTAGAGTTGCACGATTAATGTTGTGATCTCGATTCCAGCCCCCAAATGATCTTAATCCAGCATTTCGACGATTCGGATAATTTTATTTTTAAGGAGGAAAGACGCAGTCTCGTCAGTTCTCTCGACAACACGCTATCACAGCGGCCATGATGACGTCTTGACGTCATATTTATAAATGCGCAAGCTAGATGTGCTCGTGCTCGCTCCACTGATACAGCGGATGCTTTCGCTGAGAAGTTAGACAGAAAGAAACAGAAACTAAAGAGAATGAGTGTCCGACAAGAACCTTGACGTTGTTTTAGTTCCAAAAAGATGATCTTATTCTGAATCTTATCCCTTCCTAAAGGGTTTTTAGCACAGGGGGAAACATTGGCTGTGTCCAAATAACCACACTTGCTGTCTTTGCACTTGACCACTTGACTACTTACATTACGTTTTCTTCTATTTGGCCCAAGTGTTCTAGTGGGCGTGAAGATTAAGCGTGCATGTAGATTTATTCACCCAATGGACATTCACGCCGCCAGCGAGAGCGTCAAAAAACGCTCTGACGCTCGAATGCATTCTCTGGAATCCTCTCAAGCGGAGGTTTCCGCCTTGCAATTGGTTGCCAGCGGGACGTTTCCGCCTTGCGACTGGTTAGCGCCGAACCACGTGATAGCTAATTACCATAAAGTACTGTCAATCCATGTGACAGCAATTTGCACCAAAACGTATTCAGTTTTATTTTAGGCTACTTAAAATTTATATTTTAATTTTTTTCTTTAAATAAAATGAATACATAATCACTCTACAATTAACATTAACTGAAATTAAAGAATATCTACACTTATCTGAAACTTTCAGAATCATAATTAATTTGCACCTGTAAAAACAAAACTAATGTTAAACTAATGTTCAGGGGTTGTACGTAACGAAGTTCTTGAGAATCGTGAGATAATTGTGATCTTTATTTTAAGCAAAAGAATTGTGATTCTCATTTTATACAGAATCGTGCAGCTCTAAAAAGAAGCCATACTAATATAATAATATGTAATAAATAAATATTAAAACTAAGGCTATTAATAGAATCTGCTTTGGCGGGCAACTCACGGACTCTGTGTGGGCAACCTGGTGCCCACGTGCACGTTTTTGGAGACCACTAGGCTAAGCTTTAGAAATGTAATGTTTTTATTTACTAATAACCAGTGTTGGGGAAAGTTACTTTTAAAAGTAATGCATTACAATATTAAAGGCTGAGTCCACGATGTTTGAAAGCCAATGTTGATATTTGAAATCACCTAAACAAACACGCCCCTATCCCAATAGAATCTGGACCTTCTGTTGATAGACCCGCCCCACATATACGCAACCTGGCAAGGATGTCGGTTAGTAGACACGCTCCTTACTGCTGATTGCCTATAAGTGTGTTTTGGTAGTCGGCCCATCTCCTTTTCCAAAGCGTTTTTCAAAGATCATGGACTCCGCCTTTAAGTTACTTCCAAAAAAGTAACTAATTGCGTTACTTAGTTACTTTTCATGGAAATTAATTAAAATAAAAAAGTAACTTGCATTACTTTTTTAAAAGTCACTTAAATATTAATGTGTACATATAAAAAGTAATGCATTACTTTACTCATTACTTCAGAAAATAATATTATTACGTAATGCATATTACTTGTAATGCATTACCCCCAACACTGCTAATAACTGAACAACAAAATTCATTTTATTTTAAGTTTCTATAAAATCTACATAAGCTATAAGACATTACACATGCTGCTGTTGAATATCTATATCCACATGTTATGACTGAAGACTAAGTTTAATATGCATATAAAATCCTGGCATTGTAATGCAAAATATGATCCACGCTGTTTGAAATCAAAGGCCTGTCTATTTAACGACAATAAAAAGGTCATGTCTGTGTGCGCCGGTTATTGTGCTCTCCGTTCATCTTGAATTTCATGCATGAATTGGCATTTTGATAGTCAGAGTCGAAGCTCGAAGGCCTGATCGTTTGCGAGCAATTCATCATCTTCCCTTCTTCTTATCCATTTTTTATTTATTTATTTGTACCCTCTGGATGTTCGATTCGGAGACTCGCTCCCTCGTGGTTTCAGGCTCAGTCGGCATTAGGTCTTATCGTGGCCGCACGGATTTGGGAATCTGGAGGGTGCCGGTCACGGCCGTATCGCTGCTGCTGGGATTTTTGCCCGAGGATGGATTGGCGGGCTCCAAATGTCACTAACCTTGATTAATGTCACCTTTAAAAGTGCTGCTACTGGCCTCTGTTTTGTCAAAAATATAATAGAGACGATGACAGAAAAAAATGGGTGGCAGACAGACTCAACCTCTGGAAGTCAACTTGTCTTTGCCTTCGGATAGTTAAAAACATGTCTTAAAGAGACAGTAACAGCAAGTGTCATTTAGAAACTAAATACGACTTTATTTTTAAGAGTGTACTTATTAATCCTTTTATAGTTATAATAAGATTTTGTGGGTGGGTTTCTACCACAGACGTTTTATTGAAGAATCACAAAGGACTTGCATCAGGACACATAAGAGTTTTAAGCATTGTGTAATACAAACACAATGGGGCAGAAATGTTCGCTTGGTGTATTATGTCCTGAATAGGAACATCTGTTGGGTTTTACAGTCATTACAGGAACATTATAGCTTGACAGACACTGAAAAATGGTGCTGATGGAGGTCTAAATGTAGAGCAGGACAGCATGTACCAAACAAATGACACATTTACACGGTGCTGAATGAATCCTGAGGATTGTGCAGATATCAGAAGGCCTTCAATAGAGAGGAGCACATCTTCAGCATGTGTGTTTAAGGACCTGTGATGGAGCGCCTCATTTCCAGCTTTGATTTCATTATTATCACTTACATGATCCTCACAGATTATATTTGTTATACAGTAGCAATGTCATTTGTTCCTGTAGAAAAAACATTGGGTGGAGAGTACAGAGAGATGCAGATTACAGGCCGTTTACATTAGTTTCAGTTCTTGCTGACTACACTTTTAGAAAAAAGGTACAAAAGTTGTCACACGGGGCGAAAGCGTTAACCAAAGTTGCCAACTCTCGCGAGACAAATAAGCAACTGCAGCTTCAAAAACAAGCCTAATATTATAATATTATTTAGTTTAATCCTTATAATGTATTATTTATTACCAATAAATGAGCCTGCAACATATTAGGCTAAACTGAAACCTTTAATTTATTAGAAAAGGATAAACAAATTTAGCAAATCTTCTTCTAACTACCCATATATCTCCGATCACCTGTGAGGCTGTGATAGGATTGGAGAGATGGAAAAAGAGGGGAAAACAAGGAGGAAAAGACAAGAACATTAATAAACATATTTAGCTTATGTTCCATATGTATCTACTTTTAGTATTGGTATAAGACTACTTTTTTATACATTACATATGCATTCATACCTCACAAAAACATTGTAAAAATTACATATTTACCTTACAAAAGAAGTCCATCCATTACACTGTCCATCATCTTCTCAGCTGTCTCCATAACAGGTTAATGTTAGTTTAAATTACAGTTTGCGGAGTTCCCCTTCGCGAGCGCGCTGCCTGCACGGTGAACGTGACTTTTCTCCATTGAGGGGGAGAAGGGGTTGGATTCAGCGGGATGTTTTTACAAATTACGCCACAGCACTTATATTAGCTGTGAGCAGACATCAATGCATTGAATATTGAGAAAACGGCAACCATAAATCAACAGATTTTCCTAACAAACAACCTTATTTTTTAAATAAGCCCAAAAAACCGCAACCCACAACTTGTGATTTTTTTAACGCGACTTGCCAAAAAAAGAAGCCCAAAGTCGCGTATTATAAGCGGACTTGGCAACTCTGGCGATAACCCTTGATGGAAGGCTTGTCTAAAACGTGCCCAACAGCCAATCACAGTGGCCGCTACAAATGCTCCGGTCTTGCATAAACATGATTGGCTGGCGTGTAGTAGGATATTTGCATAAGGTGATCTGGTTAGCCGCGTTGCTGGTTGAAAAGTTGAGAAATGTTTAACTTCTGCCACGATCAAAGGCAGTGACCTGACGTTAACGGATCCACAATTCAGTTCGGCAACGCATGACGTCACCCATTAAAAGTAAATGAGAAGCGTTAATGCTTACGCCCCATGTGAATGTACCGTTAGAGGAACATACTAGTACATCAAAGATGCATATCTTTAACTAAATGTTACATATTATGACCTTTTTGAAATGTATTTTTCCCAGTACAAACTTTTTCTGAGATTCAAGTTAATTCGCTTGTAATACACAGAAGTGTACTGCGCCCAGCACATGAAGGAATAAAACTTGTAAAATAAAACTTGTCCAAGTTTTAATGAAACGTGGGGACAAACTCCAAATTCTTGGCCACAATAAAAACACAATTCGCAGGTCATGTGCGGGGCTTCGTAGAAGTGCAATGGTCAGTGGGAAAAATAGTAATACAATTTGCAATACCGTTTAAATGTTTATGCCTGCACTGCAAAAAATAATTTTCAAGAAAAGAAATTCTTAGTATTTTTGTCTTGTTTTTTAGTAAAAATATCTAAATTAAGATGCTTTTTCTTGATGAGCAAAACGACCCAAGAAAATACGTTTAGTTTTTAGACCAAAAATATTAAATTTAAGTGATTTTGTGGATAAAACAAGCAAAAAAATCTGCCAATGGGGTAAGCAAAAAAATCTTGAAAATTTTTCTTAAACACTAAATTCAAGAAAAATTTACTTACCCCTGTTGGCAGAATTTTTTGTTTGTTTATGCACAAAATCGCTTACATTTTCTGGGGTCATTTTGCTCATCAAGAAAAGGATCTTAATTTAAGAATATTTAGATATTTTTACTGAAAACAAAAAAATCATTTTTTGCAGTGTAAGCAATGGTTTCAGTCTGAAATGTTTCATAATTCTTAAAGTTTCATCAATGTTTTAATAATAAATTTTTTTATTGTAAAATTTTAAAACGAAGGAACATGACTGAAAAACTTAACTAAAAAACAACTTTAGCATGCAAAGTTTAGCATGCAAACCTTGTTCTTCTTGTACAGTCTGTTCATGAAGACCATCTTGCTAGTTATTCTTCTCGACCATATTTATTTAACTATCTATACAGAGAGTAAAAATCAAGGTCAGCATACAATCGGTTGTAAATATTCATTAAAATTCATTGTAATGCAAATTTGGTTGTGAAAGATGCAGCATTCTGACAGGTGCTGACAAACCAAACAATGTGCCAATGTGCAAAAACACACACGCACACACACAACAACCATAATATACTGTACTGTATGTAAACGCCCCAGGATAAAGATCCCTGAAGTCTTTTTACACTGGTATTTTTATTCACGGGTGTTACTGAAAGAGGTCATCAAAGTTCATCGTGATTAACGCCTCAAAATCCTCAAACATGTTGTGGACGTCTGCAGGTGTATACTGTATGTTGAATTTTTGTTGCCGCTGGTAATCTGTCAAAAACTTGAAAGCGTGTAGACGCCAATGTACTTGATGAGCATACGGCCCTGATGTTTATCATAACCTGTTTTTCAACTTGGGAGCTTTTAAAAAAAAAAACATCAAGGGAAGGAGGATTAATCGAGAAGCTAAAAGAGAAAACAGACGAGGATAAATACTGCAGCAGGAATGCTGTCTGGACTCTCTGGGGTTTCTGTTGGTGAAGATAAAGAACTTGCTATCGCTCCATGTTAATTCTCAGCTTCTCTTTATCCCTAAAGCTCTGAATCTTCATTCGTATTTTCCTTGTCCTCACTTGAACATTCGCTTTACAATCTCTGAACTGTCTCACTCGAGAGTGACAGCATCTTATGCAACTTGTTACGTTTCGTACGATCAGTGCGTCACATACACATCATATTTTCTTGCTTTCTCCCTCCAATCATTTTCTGAAGCGCTTGACTGTTTATGCAACAATGATAAACAAGAAGCAGTTTTATGAACATTCAAAGTTTCGATTTTTTGTTGATAACGTTAACCTTGAACTCAAAACTTCCATAAAACAGTCACACACATCAAAACTTTCTGTTTGATCTGTTTTTTCAGCCTGTGAGGTGGGTTTCTTTAAGCCCGTGGCAGGTGATCAGCTCTGTTGGAAATGTCCTCTTCACAGTCATTCAGAGACGAGAGCGGCTGTTAGCTGCCCGTGTGATGCAAATTTCTATCGCACTTCTACAGACCCACCTGCTTCTCCATGCACAAGTAAGTCTATACTGTATGTTCATATGTCAGACTGTCTGACAATGAGTGCGTTTACATGCACAGAATAAGCGGATAACTATCAAAAATCTGTCATTATAGCAACCTGTTTTCATGCAAATCAATAAACCGGCTATGCAGACAACTGCGTTTACATGGGATTTGGAGATTTGTCAGGTTTCACGCAGACAGTGACATCACCGCCTATTTCTCAATCTGAAGACTGGATACGTCATCAAGCCTATAGTTTATTTAAGTTGAACATTACATTCGCAAAAATTATACTAAGAATAATAGTCAACTTTATAGTACATTCTGAAATAAGTCTTGATGACGTATGCATCCTATAAATGCGACCATAGTCTTTCAAAAAATCAGTTTTAAGCTACACTGTTGTATCTCTTTTCATGTCTGCAGAATCTGTAAATATAACATAAGCTTTTATTTTCGCAGTTTCTCTGCCAACTGCATGAGTCAAGCACAGACTTTTATGTGTTACTTTGCGCTTACTTCCGCCTGTGATGTTTATATTTCACACGTGGAGACACACTGCAAAAAAAATTACATTTTAAAAATTATTAAATTGAGATACATTTACTTGGTAAGCAAGTGGCTAAAGATATTAAAACTTGTTTATTGAAATAAATGATGACAATCAAGAGGTTTCTTACTTAAAACAAGTCAAAATATCTGCCAGTGCAGTAAGAAAAATAAACTTAAATTAAGCTTATTGTTATTAAGCTTATTATTATTAATTATCTATATATTCTTAAATCAAGATGCATTTGCCTTGCTTTGCATTGCCTTAATGAGCAAAATGACCAAGGAAAAATAAGTAAATTTGTGCTTAAAACAAGCAAAAAAAAAAAAAAAAAAAAAAATCTGCCAATGGGATTAGACAATCTTTCTTGATTTTTTTTTTCTTGATTTAAGTGTTTAGGAAAAAAGTTAACTTTAGAACTTAAAAAAAAAATTCTTACCCTACACTGCAAAAAATGATTTTCAAGAAAACAATTTTTTGTATTTTTGTCTAGTTTTCAGTAAAAATATCTAAAAATACTTAAATTAATTGCTTTTTCTTGATGAGCAAAATGACCCAAGAAAATAAAGGTTGAATTTAGTGTGTTAAGAAAAATGTTCAAGATTTTTTTGTTTACCCCATTGGGAGATTGTTTTGCTTGTGTTATGCACAAAATCACATAAATTTTATACTTTTGGTCTAAAAACTAGACTTATTTTCTTGGGTCATTTTGCTCATCAAGAAAAAGCATCTTAATTTAAGAATTTTTAGATATTTTTACTGAAAACAAGACAAAAATACTAAGAATTTAGTATATTCTGCACAAATTGACTTTTTTGTCTAATAACTAGACTTATTTTGTTATTTTGCTCATTGAGAAAATTCATCTTGATTTAAGAATTTTTTGATATTTGAACAAGACAACAAGATAAAAATACGAAGTAAGAAAGTTTTTTTTTTTGCATGGTTGTGATTTTGTGTCATAAAAATTTCACAATCAAAGCATCATGCAGCAACATTGTGAACAAACAGTCCTTATAAATTACAAATAAAATTTTTTGCAGTGTGCGCACATGAAAAAAACGAGAAAAGCCGATTAAGGCGACGCAAAATTGGGGTAATTAGCAAAGAACTACCTCTGGCGATGACGTTTATGGGCTTTCCCCTATATAGAAAACCGTCTTATGCATTTACCCCACACGTTATAAATTTATTAAGCATAATTGGCGTAAGACTGTGCCTGTAAAACACTCAGTTCCCCCTTATCATGCTCTGAGATACAGCATCCCCGAAAAGTATTTGGAAAATTGAGTCACCTTTTTTTTTTGCAATAGATGGTAAAATATCAAACCAGTTGGTGCAAAGGTGAAAAAATGGTTAAAAAATTGTTCTTAGCTGTCACTGGGGGCAGTACGTTTTTGAAAGGTCCTAATATGTACCATTTAGGTACTGTGGTGTATTTAATACAATTAAATATGTCCATTAAGGTTGTTCCTGAGGGCTGCGTGCCTTGCCTCGTTATTTAAGAACACCACAGGTACAGATACAGTATGTATAGATTTGGTTCCAAAATGTACCCATGAGATACTAATGTGAACTCTTAAAGGGATACTTCACCGATTTAGCATTCAGCTTTGTATCTGTAGAAACCCGGCAGTATTACTGAATGACCATGTTTCCCTCCATCATTTCCCCCTGAGAGGAGAGATATCTGCATTTTGGTTCTGCAAAAAAGTCCTCCGATGATGCAAAAATCGTCATATTACATCATCGGAGGACTTTTTTGCAGAACCAAAATGCAAATATCTCTCCTCTCAGGGGGAAATGAGGGAGGGAAACATGGTCATTCAGTAATACTGCTGGGTTTCTACAGATACAAAGGTGAATGCTAAATCGGTGAAGTATCCCTTTAAGGTGAAAATGTGTACTTTTTGAAACGTATAGTGCTGACAGTGTATGATGTCAGGTTTACACCGATGTCTCTGTGTAATTTAACAATGTTAGACCAACTACGTTCTGCCTTTGTTTTTTCCGTACCTTTTTATAGTCTAAAGTACCTTTATTCACTACAAAGAACCTTTTGTGAGACTTGAAAATGAGACTTTATTTTTAGTTAGTGGATACCAGGATTATTTGTTAAACGAGTGTCAAGTGGTTACTGAAGTGCAAATTCAATCATTCGCATATAGTCCCTGATAACCATAAATACCCTCCATCCAATTAACCTATAATTAACAACTGTCTGACTCCGACCGTCTCGCAGGACCTCCGTCAGCTCCTGTAAATGTCATATCGTCTGTGAACGGCACCTCCGTCAGTCTCGAGTGGAGTTCTCCTCTGGACAGGGGAGGCCGCAGCGATGTCGTCTACGATGTGATTTGCTTAAAGTGTGACAAAGATGGAACTCATTGTGGGGACTGTAAAGGTGTCGCCACGGGGAGGAACGGGGTGGAGAACATCAATGGCGGTCATGGAGATACCAGTGGAGCTTCTGGGGGAATGAGCGGAGGAACCGTAAATGGAGTGGTGGTGGCACGGACGGGTGCACCACCGATCCGCTTTATCCCTCAGCAGACCGGGCTTACGGAACCGTGGGTGACGGTGTTAAACCTCGCCGCTCACGCCAACTACACCTTTCGCATCGTGGCCCTGAATGGAGTTATGCACCTGAGCAATGAGCTGCCCCAGTCTGTGATGGTCAATATCACCACAAATCAGGCAGGTAGGAGACACTTTTGGGTCAATGAATCTCATTGATGCTCATTAAAATGTTGTTGTTTTTTAAGTAATCTTACAATGTTAATGTTATTTGTCCATACATAATTCTTTAAACATCCCTGAAGATTATATTCTTACAATAAAACACTGGGTTATTTTCAACCCAGTGTTGGGTCAAAAAGGTACAAACCAACACATTGGGATCAAATGAATGTAGAAAATGTTTATATTTGACCCAACAATGCATAGGTTAAATTAAACCCCACAGGATGGGTTTGTGCTTTTTTGACCCAACGGAAGTAACCCAGCATTTTTGCCATTGAAGTAGTCAAGTTAGCTGATTTACAACATGGTTACACTCCAAAAGATGACTTTCTTACTTAGTATTTTTGTCTTGTTTTCAGTACAAATATCAAAAAATTCTTAAATTAGGATGTATTTTCTTGATGAGCAAAATTACCTAAGAAAATAAGTGTAGTTTTGAACAAAAATATCAAATTTAAGTGAATTTGTGCTGAAAACAAGCCAGAAAAATCTGACAGTGGGGTAAGAACATTTTTCTTGGTTTTTTTCTTGAATTTTTTAAAAAAATATTTTTTTTTTGCTTGTTTTAGACACAAATTCACATATGTTTGTCTAAAAACTAGACTTATTTTCTCAGATCATTTTGCTCATCACCCTAAAAAAATGACTTTCTTACACTGCAAAAAATGATTTTCAAGAAAAAAAAAACTTGTTTTCAGTAAAAATATCTACAAATTCTTATGTTAAGATGCTTTTTCTTCATGAGCAAAATGACACAAGAAAATAAGTCTAGTTTTTAGACCAAAAATATCCAATTTAAGTGATTTTGTGCATAAAACAAATAAAAAAAAATCTGCCAATGGGGTTCAATCTTGAAAATTTAAACACTGAATAAATAAAAAATGCAAAAAAAATTAGCTTACCCCATTGACAGATTTTTTTGCTTGTTTTATGCACATTTTTGGTCTAAAACTAGACTTATTTTCTTGGGTTGTTTTGCTCATCTAGAAAAAGCATCTAAGTAAAGAATTTTTAGATATTTTTACTGAAAACAAGACAAAAATACTAAGATGTTTTTTTCTTGAAAATCATTTTTTGCAGTGTACTTAGTGTTTTTGTCTAGTTATCAGTAAAAATTTCAAAAATTCTTAAATTAAGATGTATTTTCTTGATAAGCAAAATGACATTGGAAAATAAGTCA
Source organism: Misgurnus anguillicaudatus (assembly GCF_027580225.2). Taxonomy (NCBI): domain Eukaryota; kingdom Metazoa; phylum Chordata; class Actinopteri; order Cypriniformes; family Cobitidae; genus Misgurnus; species Misgurnus anguillicaudatus. The sequence goes on along the minus strand of NC_073350.2, from coordinate 33,539,888 downwards.
GTTTTTATACAAAAATATAAACTTTAAGTAAACTAGTGCTTAAAACAATAAAAAAATTTGGCAATGGAATAATTTTTTTTCTTGAAATAAGTTTATTTTTTTCATAAACACTTCAAGGTATTGCAGAGGATTTTCTTTTTTCGGGTGGATATTCAAGACTATTGGTCCTCCTAGTTGTCAATCAGCAGTGTTGCGCAATTGCTTTTTTTTAAAGTGGAGAAGGCGGTTCTTTTCTAAAATTCGAGAAAATCCTCCGCTATTTAATTCCAGAAAAAAATTCACCCCATTGGCAGATTTTTTTTGCCAGTTTTAAGAAAAAAAATCGCTTAAATTGTATATATACAATTGTAACATATATACAATTGTTTATATGACTTTTTTCTTAGGTCATTTTGCTCACCAAGAAAATTCATCTTGATTTAAGTATTTTAAGATATTTGTACTGAAAAAAAGGCAAAAATACTAAGTAAGAAAGTCATTTTTTTTGCAGTGTAACCACGACCAGGTACCCCCCATCTAGGCCAATGTGTTTGAACCAGGCTGACCAGTTTACATTAACTAGAAATCATCTTAAAACCAGCTGCCCATCACTGTTTTTCCATACAGCTTTTCTACATGAATCCCATGCAAATTCCCTTGTAAAACTCCACTGGATTACATGTGAAACTTGGTGACGTCATGTTCATATATAGTGATGTGTTTATCACCTGTTAACCCATGAGTTTCACTTGGGAATTTAGGAAAACGAAAACCATGTTTCCAGTACCATGTTTTAGGTTTTCGAATGTGTTAAATTCATGTAGCTTTTCTGTAAAGGATTTGGATTTTCCATCAGAGATTAACATCAGTCTAATATAAATGTTATATAATTCATTAACAGAACGAATTGAAATCTTTCTTTGTATCCACAGCTCCATCTCAAGTGATGGCTATACGTCAGGAGAACGCCAGTCAAAACAGCGTTATGCTCTTCTGGCACGAACCGGCCCAGCCGAACGGAGTTATTTTGGAGTATGACATCAAATATTATGAGAAGGTAGGACAATTACTTCATCAAAGTGTGTGTACTCAATCTGAAGAGGTTGATATTTATTCATTAGACGAGAAGGTCTAATCAACATTACAAATGACTTGCCATTCGATGAAGGGTCACATTTTATAGACTTAACCCTGGAGTCAGATATCTCAATTTATCCTTATTGGCAACTCAAGTTAAATGAAAGGAAATTACAGACCGATAGCGCTTTTTGACTGGTTTTGCCAGATTACGTAAATTGACATTGACAGAGAACACAGTGAGCTTTGCCGACCGCTGGAAGGATTATAATTGTTGCGTGAGCTGGGAGCTTTGGTGCCTAATGGTGCAAAAAGTCTCTTATTATGCAGTGGCTCTTCAACAATGACACTATGTAAATATGATTTACACGCAAGCCCTGTTTGTCAAGCCGCTCTCCCCTGTGATGATTCATGGGGGAATGAAGCTTAAAGACCACTCGTTGGCTTTCGACCGATACGCGACGCCTGCGGTCTCCTCGGGGGACTGACTGGCATCAGAGGCGTTATAACAAAGCACCGCTGAAAATACTTTCAGACCGAACAGAGTTTACGAATGGCATAGGGCGATTACAGATTAGCGAGCTGTGTAATTTTTGGCACTGGGGTTTAATCTGTTCGATCCTGTAGTCTTGGAGATTTTGGTTTGAAGTCACATCGGACTGTTTGTCCTGGGTATGTCGTCATTATTTATTGGTCGTATTCATAAATTGATTGCAACTTCTCTGACTTTTCCACAGGACAATGAACAGCAGAGTTACGCTACACTGAAGTCTAAAAACACCAGCGCTAAAGTGTCAGGCCTGAAGCCCGGCACGAGCTACATCTTCCAGATACGAGCCAGAACCTCGGCCGGCTGTGGTCGTTTCAGCCAGTCGGTGGAGATACAGACGGGTAAAGCAAGTGAGTGTTCAGGGTTTAGCGCTGGTTGCTTATGTCCGTAACTCTTTTACAAACATCAACCGTACCTCCGATTGTGCAGCGAGGTGTGCTATTATTTTTCTGAGCAATTTGATTCATGATTTTCATTTAGTGAAAAGCGGTGACGTACTTTGAAGGAGAAACCCAACTTGCCTAGCAATGTCCTATAGTAGTGACAACTTGGAATATACCCGAGTATATATCTGAACACCATGGCAACCGAAGCCCATCATAGTGACATGTTGTGCAAAGGCACCAAATTTAGGAGATGCTTTTATCAAAAGAGACTTTAAAATATAAAATGCATTATTAGAGTTAACTGGATATGCTACCCAAATATTGAACTTTACATATTTTATAAATACTTGTCTTATAGGTATACATTGCAAAAATTAAATGTCTATACTGTACTTGTTTTTAAATATGTACTATAGTTTTCCAGCATAAATACCTACAAATTGATTCAATGCATAATCAGCCAAAGTATTTGGGGGCTGCATTTTTAAATATGCTGCACTTTCGCCGCTTAAATTGCAGATTTCTGCTTGTAAAATATGATTTCGTAATCCCTGCATTTTCATAGCAAAAAGTCATATATATCTTAGCAGAAAGTTAAAAAATGTTGCATTTACTTTACACATGCACAGCCATGTCCCCGGTTGTCATGGGAATGTTAGGAAGTGACGTAATTAAGTTCACGCAATTTCGGCAAGTAAAATTGCATAAATATCCTGCATATTCCATCGCATTTTTTAAGAAAACATGCCGCAAGATCAAGGATTTTTGCCCGCAACAATCACAAAAAAACTCTGCCTTATAAGATATTAAGTCTTGTTTTTGAAATAAATCATGAAAATCCAGAGGTTTATACTTAAAACAAGTAAAAATATCTGAATTTCAATTACAAAATTTAGGTTTATTTTTCTTACCCCACTGGCAGATATTTTTCTTGATTAAAACATAAACCTCTTAAATTGTATAATTTATTTCAGTAAACAAGATTTAAACTCTTAAGCTACTTTGCTTATCAAGTAAATTTATCTCAATTTAAAAATTCTTAGATCAGTGGTTCTCAAACTGGGGGCTGCGAGATGGTGCCAGGGGGGCCCCAGTTTTAAGAGATTTTATAAAATACATTAATTTATCATGAATTCTGTGTAATTAAACCAAAAATATATAAGGCTAACCAACAGCACTACTTTGAATTATTTTATATGTTTTGTTTAATTAAAATGTTACATTTTAGCACAAATTTGTCATAAATTTTCTTTGGGGGGCCGGGAAGAAATGCATTGTACACAAGGGGGGCCGCATGCTGAAAAGTAAGTAAGTAAGAAAGTCATTTTTTGCATTGTACACTGCAAAAAAAAATGATTTTAAAGAAAATATTTCTTAGTATTTTTGTCTTGTTTTCAGTAAAAATATTTAAACATTCTTAAATTAAGATGCTTTTTCTTGATGAGCAAAATGACCCAAGAAAATAAGTCTAGTTTTTAGACCAAAGATAGTAAATTTAAGTGATTTTGTGCATAAAACAAGTAAAAAAATCTGCCAATGGGGTAAGCAAAAAAAGTCTTGATCATTTTTCTTAAACACTAAATTCTAAACTCTTCAGATTTTTTTTATGCACAAAATCACTTAAATTTGATATTTTTGGTCTAAAAACTCGACTTATTTTCTGGGGTCATTTTGCTCATCAAGAAAAAACACCTTAATTTAAGAATTTTTAGATATTTTTAGTGAAAACAAGACAAAAATACTAAGAATTTTTTTCTTGAAAATATTTTTTTTGCAGTGTAAATGCTGAAATGAACATAAATTAAGATTAATAAATATCTCTTACAGTACTTAGTATTTTTGTATTGTTTTGAGTAAAAATATCAAAAAATTCTTAAATTAAGATGCTTTTTTGTTGAGCAAATGTAAGCAAATTTGTGCTTAAAACAAGCAAAAAAATAAATAAATATGCCAATGGAATAGAAATATTTTCTTAAAACAAGTTTACTTTTTTCATAAACACATAATTCAAGAAAAGTTTTCTTAATCCATTGGCACATTTTTTTTTTTTTTTTTTTTTTGCTTATTTTAATTTTGATCATCAAGAAAATGCATCTTAATTGAAAAATGTTTAGGTATTTTTACTGAAAACAAGACAAAAATACAAAAAAGAAAGGCAGTGCAGAAGTATTATTCATTGTTAGTTTATGTTAGCTAATGCATTAACTTATGTTCACAAATACAACCTTTTTGTAAAATGTCACAGTTTTTTGTATTTTCTTATTATAACCGTCACTTACATGAATAAGCGATTTAAACTCGCCTGTCTTCACAAATGATTGATTGTTGAATGATTTATGTGAATCTGACATTCACTCTGACAGCGGTTGAATGTCATTACATTGTTGGTCTGTTCTGTGACTTGCACACGCTCATATTCAACGCATCAGAATGCGGATCATGCGATTGCAGCTGTCTTCGTTCCTATTGGTAGTCGCTGCATCGTCTCGTCGCTCATTTGCATAAAGTCAAACTCTGCCAGCGGCCGTTGTCGTTCATGTCACTGCGCTTTCAGATCACAAACTCATTGAAAATGAATGACTTCTGGTCACATTGTCTTTGTAATCGTTGTCAGTGTGAAAACCTCTATATGTGGAAGAGTCACATGAACATTTTTACAAATACTACTTTTTTGCATGTGCTTTGACAATATGCATTAAACATGAGATCTTTTGAGAAACGTGAATGAATATTAATGTTGTTCAATTAACTTTAAAAAAAATTTTAACAAAAAGTTAAAAATTTTGCTATATACCTGAATATAATACTGTATATTCATGATACTATACACTGTTGCATATTTTAATCAGATTTTTTTTGTTTACTTGGACAAATGTGAGCTTTAAATATAAATTTTCACAATTTTGACTATATATATATATATATTGTGCAAATATTATCTTTTCAGTCCACAGCGATGAATCTGAGTTTAATGATGCGTTCGTGTTTCTGTTTTTCTCCCTAGTACCTCTGCGATACACTAACATGAGGATCATCTGGATCTGCATGGCTTTAATAACCGGACTGGCGACGTTTCTGGCCGTTGTCATCTGCAGAAAACGGCAAGAGGAGAACTTTGAATTGTCTGCCTTCACTTTCCGCTGCTTTAATCTGTAATATATGTTAAGAGATACTCATGCAGCTTTCTGCCCTGATGTATTCGCACCCAAACACCTACATGATTCATGCTGTACTTCTCAAACAAAATGAGTAATTTACTCAACGTGGGAAACTTTTAAGAGCTCCTGAAAGCTATATTTAGGCCAGTTTGCCAGAATCACATTTTATTGATGAAGTCACTAGTTTGATGGCCTTCACTAGTTTGCTTTAAATGTTACATTTGATCATGACGCCTTGCGCTTTCTGTGTTTAAATATTTCTGTTTCTTCTTCTTTTTGTCTGCATTACAGACGTTGTGGGTACAGTAAAGCTTTCCAGGACTCGGATGAAGAGAAGATGCACTACCAAAACGGCCATGGTACGTGCTGTTCCCCGATGATTTGACTTTTAATGAATTTTAGGCAGGGAACGATTGCTGTTTTTGGGCCAATATCATGCTGTAGCTGCTGTCTGAGCCCTTCAGTGATTGTGGCTGTGACTGAAAATTGCTTTCATCCTGCAATATGTGACCGAATGCTAATTCTGTTTATTCTAGTATCATTTCCAGAAGCCAGATTTTATATTGATCCCCACACATACGAGGACCCCTGCCAGGCTGTCCACGAGTTTGCCAGAGAAATTGAAGCGTCCAGGATCAAAATAGAAAAAATCATTGGTTCAGGTACAGTTCGTGGGTGGTGGCATGAATACTTCTTATAGAAAGATATCAGAGATTTGCATTTGATTCTGTGTTTTGCATGTAGGGTTGCAAAGGCGGGAACTTTTTAGTGCATTTCCAGAAACTTTCCATGGAAACTTAACCTGGGGATTTTTGGAAATATTCCAAATTGGAAATTTAATGGGAACTCATGGGAATTATTTGGAAATTTATATAAACTATATCATATACAAACACAAATAACTACTTATAACTCCTTAATACTTAATGGAACAAAGATGGTTGATCAGATATTGTATTTTTGCATGGTATGGTAATTTTTCTGTCCAAGTAAAATGACGTTTGGTGCACACTGCCTTTAAAATTATAGGAGTGAAGTAGAAACGATCAGTTGTTTGATGCCTCGATTTTAAACCATGCCAAGAAAAATGTTGGGGACGAGACTCAAATCCTAAATGATAACTTTAAACTATTACCATCAGGAAGGAGGTACAGGGTCTTGATGTGCAGGTCACAAAAAAAATAATTTGTTCCCACTGCAATCAAAGCTTTAAATATAAACAAAATACTGTGAAGTGTTAATGTGTTTTTATGTATTTTCGTTTATTTTCTATTTGTTTTTAATGTATGTTGTATTGACAAGGTATGTACTGACTTGCACAATGTCCAAGACAAATACCCCAGTGATGGGACTAATATGGTATAATGTAAAAAAAAAAACAAGTAAAATAAACTTTTTTTGTCATAAGCAGACATGCATACAAAGTAATACACATTTTAAATAATGAGGTCTGATTTAAATTTAAAGTTAAACTTTAATTGATTCTTTGATTGAGTAACACAAAAGCATAATAAACATAATTATAGTTATTATAATACATTTAGATATCTGATTTACTAGCTAGCTAGCTAGCTGTATAAACACATTTTGGTATTTGCTAGTTAAATTATAATTACATAGATTAAATATATTTATCCACTTTTTATCATCAACGCTGGAAAAATGACTTTCTTACTTAGTATTTTTATCTTTTTTCAGTACAAATATCATAAAAATTCTTAACTTAAGATGCATTTTCTTGATGAGCAAAATAACCTAAAAAAAAAAGTATAGTTTTTTGACCAAAAATATCAAATTTAAGCAATTTTGTGCAAAAAAAATCTGCCAATGGGGTAAGCAATGTTTCTTGAATTTAGTGTTTAAGTAAAATGTTCAAGATTTTTTTGCTTACCCCATTGGCAGACTTTTTTGCTTGTTTTATGCACAAAATCACTTAAATTTGATATTTTTTGTCTAAAATCTGGACTTTTTTCTTGGGTTGTTTTGCTGATCAAGAAAATGCATCTTAATTTAAGAATCTTTAGATATTTTTACTGAAAACAAGACAAAAATACTAAGAAAATGTTTTTCTTGAAAATCATTTTTGCAGTGTAGTTTTTTAGAAAAAAAAAATAAATAAAATTTTATTGAATTTGTGCTAAAACAAGCAAAAAAATCTGCCTATTGGGTAAAAAAAAATTCTTGAAATAAGCGTTTAAAAAAAGTAAACTTATTTCAAGATTTTTTAGAAAGAAAAAGAAAAAGGCTTATTTTCTTAATGGTAATTTTGCTTATCTTTTAGAACTTTTAGATATTTGTACTGAAAACAAGACAAAATACTAAGTAAAAAAAGTTATTTTTTGCAGTGAAAACTTACATTTAATTTCTTTTTTACGTAGTATTTTTATCTTGTTTTTAGTACAAATATCTAAATTAGATGTATTTTCTTAATGAGCAAAATGACCTAGGAAAATAAGTCTAGGTTTTAGACAAAAAATATACAATTTAAGTAAATTTGTGCTTAAAACATGCAATATAAATAAATAAATCTGCCAATGCACTGCAAAAAATGATTTTCAAGATAAAAAGTTCTTAGCATTTTTGTCTTGTTTTCAGTAAAAATATCTAAAAATTCTTAAATTAAGATGCATTTTCTTGATGAGCAAAATAACCTAAAAAAAAAAAAAAATCTACACTGCAAAAAATGATTTTCAAGAAAAACATTTCTAAATATATTTGTCTTGTTTTCAGTAAAAATATCTAAAAATTCTTAAATTAAGATGCTTTTTCTTGATAAGCAAAACGACACAAGAAAATAAGTCTAGTTTTTAGACTAAAAATATATAATTTAAGTGATTTTGTGCATAAAACAAGAAAAAAATCTGCCAATGGGGTAAGCAAATTTTTCTTGAATTTTTTTTTAATTTAGTGCTTAAGAAAAATGTTCACGATTTTTTGCTTACCCCATTGGCATATTTTTGTTTGTTTTGGGCACAGATTCACTTAAATTGTAGACTTAGACTTATTTTTATCAAGAAAATACCTTAATTGAAGAATTTTTTGATATTTGTACTGCAAACAGGACAAAAATACTAAGAAATAATTTTTTTGCAGTGTACATTCCAAGTTTATCCCTATTAATTCCCATGAAATCCCATATATTCCCATTTATTCCCATATATGCTTGTTAATTCCCATGGAAAGTTTCCAGCCTTGTAAATTCCTTGAATTTTGCAACCCTGTATGCATGTAATGTTAAAATGAAGAGTCGGATCGGATGTTATGCACTGTCCTGTCATTAGGAGAGTTTGGTGAAGTGTGCTACGGCCGGATGAAGCTGCCGGGAAAACGTGATATCCCCGTGGCCCTGAAGACACTTAAAGCCGGTTACACTGAGAAACAGAGGAGAGATTTTCTCAGCGAGGCCAGCATCATGGCACAGTTTGACCATCCAAACGTCATCCATCTGGAGGGGGTTGTTACTCGCAGTGAGCACTACACTATATACTGCAATTGATGTTCTTATAAATGCAATACCTGCTTGTTTAAAGGTTTATATTGCAGATATGACCTCTACTGTTGTGGACCATCTTACCCCTTATGCGTTTCTTCAAATATATAAAATATTTATTCTACCCATAGCTGCGGGTATACTGTAGACTTCAAAAACCATATATGTTTGTTTCACATCAGACAGACTCTCTCCAATCTCTTGACATCTTACTTGTTTTTCTCAACCAAGGCAAACCAGTAATGATCATCACAGAGTACATGGAGAACGGCTCTCTGGACTCTTTCTTGAGGGTGTGTAAACACATTCGTATGTGTAGTTTTGTTTCAACTCGCTTGAATGCCTTCACAGCTTTTTCTTCCCCGAGTACAGAGACACGACGGGCAGTTCACCATTATTCAGCTGGTTGGGATTCTTCGTGGCATAGCGGCTGGCATGACTTACCTGGCCGATCTGGGGTACGTCCACCGGGACCTGGCTGCCAGAAATGTTCTGGTCAACAGTAACCTAGTGTGCAAGATCTCAGATTTCGGTCTGTCACGTGTATTAGAGGACGACCCTGATGCTGCCTACACCACGAGTGTGAGTAGCATTTACAGTATTTCTGGGTTTAAAAGCCACAAACAAACTATATTTTACACTTTTATCCAAAGCAACGTACAGTGCATTTCAAGCTATAGATTTTTTCCAGACTGATCTCGTGTTATAGACCCCTCAAAAGTTTGTAAACATTCCAACGTCTCCATGTGGGCTTATCTGGATGCAAAAAGAGCCGCGGAGGCAATGTTGACAAGCGTAAGCTAGCACTTTTTAGGAGGAATTTATTAAACATGGATGCAGAAGAAGGTTCATAAATGATTTTCAAGAAAAAAAATAGTATTTTTGTCTTAAAATATCTAAAAATTCTTAAATTAGGAAGCTTTTTCTTGATGAGCAAAACGACCCAAGAAATAGTGATTTTGTGCATAAAACAAGCAAAAAAATCTGCCAATGGGGTAAGCAATTTTTCTTTGAATTTTTCTTGAATTTAGTGTTTAAGAAAAATGTTCAAGATTTTTTGCTTACCCCATTGGCAGATTTTTTTGCTTGTTTCTTGCTTGTCCAAAAACTAGACTTTCTTTCTTGGGTCGTTTGGCTCATCAAGAAAAGCAACTTAATTTAAGAATTGTTTGATATTTTTTACTAAAAACAAGAAAAAAATACTGAGAATTTTTTTTCTTGAAAATCATTTTTTGCACTGATTCTGCGGGACCATGAAAGCTATTTTTGTAAATTAACTCTCACGGTTTTAACCAGGTTTTGGATATTTCCTAGACAACATATGAATTACTTTCAGGTGGTTTGGGCAATTTTGTCAAGGCTTATTGTTTAATGTAACCTATCGCTGGGCTAACTATGATAGCAATGTGGATTATTTTAAGAGACCATTCAAAGGATGGTGCACACATTTATCGCTGTATGTTTTTTAACATTTAGGCTAAACAATAGAGCTGAAGGTTGACGACTTTTATAAAACAGAAACTTGCTGATTTGTACTAGATAAAAACAACACATCAGTACATATGCATAGATTATTTTACCTGATATGAAGTGTGCACTGCAAACACGAGCATTATTTATGATCGTCTCCGTCCAGTCTGTACTCTGTATTGCATTCAACCACAACTGTCCTCTTGATTTCTGTGAAGGAATGTCTGCCGGGATCCGGTAAAACTTTAGTTTTTAACAAAAAGTGCTGTTCCTTCAATTATGGCAGCCAAAAACACAACAAGATGACATTTTAAAGTCAAAACATCAAACTTTTAGCGCGCCTGCTTTTAGTTCCTACTTATTTTTTGCCTCCAGCTAGAGCAGTGACGTCACAGTGATGTAGGCGATTAAGGGGTCTATAGTCACAAAAATGTGTATTAATTTATTTGTGTCCGTGGCACGAAATTCAGCTTTTTTCGTGCCTTCGTATAACTTGCACAAATTTCTATAAATAGTTTTTCACGCCCGTGGCATGACTTTCTTTTTATGTATTGTTTTCTCATAGTTTTTTCCTATTTTCTTACCCTTGGGGTTGGGGTTAGAATCACTTTTTGTTACATTTTTAGACATCCTAACCCAAACCCCAAATCTAACCACAACCCCAAGCGACAATGATTTTAAAATAGGGAAAAAATAAGAGAAAACAATACATAAAAAGACATGAAAAAGAAGTTGTGCCACTGGCACGAAAAACTATTTATAGAAATTTGTGCAGATGACACGAAAAAAGTAAATAATTAAATAATTAATTTTGTGCCATGGACACAAATTAATTAATCACATTTTTCGTGACTACACTGCAAAAAATTATTTTCAATAAATTTTTTTTTTGTATTTTTGTCTTGCCTTCCGTAAAAATATCCAAAAATTCTTAAAATAAGTTGTTCCCTCTCGATGAGCAAAACAACCCAAGAAAACAAGTCCAGCTTTTAGACCAAAATTTAAGTGATTTTGTGCATAAAACAAGCAAAAAAATCTGCCAATGGGGTAAGCAAAAAAATCTTGAACATTTTTCTTGAATTTAGTGTAAGAAAAATTTTCAAGATTTTTTTGCTTATATTCTTGGATTGTTTTGCTCATCAAGAAAAAGCATCTTAATTTAAGAATCTTTAGATATTTTTACTAAAAAACAAAACAAAAAATACCAAGATTTTTTTTCTTGAAAATTTTTTTTTGCAGTGTGTAAACTTTTGAATGGTGGGAATTTATACTTGTTTATTTGTATGCATTAAAATGTATTTATCCCTTACATTAAAATATTTTTCCTGATTTTAGGGGGGAAAGATTCCGATCCGTTGGACAGCACCAGAGGCCATCGCCTATCGAAAGTTTTCCTCCTCCAGTGACGTGTGGAGTTATGGAGTGGTGATGTGGGAAGTGATGTCATATGGAGAACGGCCATATTGGAACTTGACCAACAGAGATGTGCGTTTACACACACACACACACACACACACACACACACACACACACACACACACACACACACACACACACACATATATCATATGAGCTAAATTATCTAAATGTGCAGTATACAGCAGAGCATACTGATTACCCACAATGCAATGCATTAGCCTGACCTGACAGTTGTCATGAATGAAGTAATATCAAATATATAAATGTGAGAAATTATAAATAAATAATATTGTATCATACATAAAATAATCTTTATATTACCGCAGGTGATCAAGTCCGTAGAGGAAGGTTACAGGCTTCCTGCACCAATGGGCTGCCCGGGTGCCCTACACACCCTAATGCTGGACTGCTGGCAGAAAGATCGCAATGAAAGACCCAGATTTTGCCAGATCGTCACAGTCCTGGACAAGCTGATCCGAAACCCGGAGACCCTCAAGTCAAAAGACACATTGTGCAGGTGAGGGCCCGGCAATCCATACATGGAGGGATTTATCCGACAAACATACTTTGTCGTGTCAGATACGATTCGTTGGAAAAGTCCCACAAAGTTGAAGAGAAAGTTTGGTCTGAGCGCCTGGGAATACGGCGGGTTGCTTTAAGACGCCAGCGTAGGTTTTCCAATAAGCCCATCTCAAATAGATGTGTTCTCAGTTAAATAAAAGGCCTCTGTGCTATATTGACATTGATCTCGGGAACCAAAAAAGAACGCTTCTGCTTTCACAATTGGACTTGTATAAATTGCTCGGCTCGGAGCGCGAGTCCCGTCGAGCTACTGGTGCATATCGAGATTTTATCCCTCTATTAATCTACCCCAACCGCCCAGATGTACAGCCCCTCTCCCACCTTCTCTATCATTTTAACTTGTATTGATTTTGTGCCTGCACTTACCGCATTTCAAGGTACATCTTGTCCGCGCTTTCTCACGTCTCCTGCTCTCATTTCAGACTAAACGGTCCTTTGATGAACAGAAGTATTCCTGATTTCGCCAGCTGCCGGTCGGTGGACGAGTGGTTGGACACCATTAAGATGGGCCGTTATAAGGACCGGTTCGCCGCGGGAGGGTACCTGACTTTAGGCCATGTGATGAGCATGAATCAACAGTGAGTTGATTGAGTTCTTATCCCAGAAAATGATGGAGCGCTTGAGACTTGTAATGCCGGAATGAAGCACTTTGGATTTTTCGCTCGTGGGATTTAAGTGTAAAATGAACTGCTCTGGGAATCTTAACATTAAGATGGATGGATGAGAGATTGGGGGAAGCTTTACTGCTCGATTGATTAACTACTCAAGTCACTTGATTCATTGACTACAAGATGCACTTCTGCCGTCTGAAGGGATTGCAACGGGAAAGCCATGCTCATCTTTTAAAGAAATGTTCACGAGCTTGTCTGTTTCAACAGTTGTTTTCGTGGTAGTATCAACTATCTGGGGTTTATGTGAGAAACATTCCCAAACGTTTGCGATCCTGAAAATTGGCTTGTTTCAGATTCATTTTAAAGCAATAGTTCATCCGAAAGTGAACATACTGTCACCGTTTACTCGCACTTGTATCATTTCACACCAATATAACTTCTGTGGAAGACATTGCGTGAGAAATATTGCAGAAGTGCTCTTTGCTGTAATGAGGGCTTGTGGCCAAAACAAAAAGACTATAAAAGTCGTTCAATAGGACATGTGCGCTGTATTTCAGACTAGACCTTTCTTATAACTTTGCAACTTCATGTGTACTGCTTACAGATTATTTCTGCATTTCAGATAATTTTAATAAATCTTTTGAAATTAAAATTGGTGCTGAAAAGATGAGCACAAAAATCATATTTATCAAAAGATTAAAGTTTGCCACAATCACACTGCAAAAAATGACTTTCTTACTTAGTATTTTTGTCTTGTATTCAGTAAAAATACGAAGAAAAATTCGTTAATCAATTTGTATTTTCTTGATGAGCAAAATGACATAAGAAAATAGTTTATTAAAAAACTATACAATTTAAGTGAATTTGTGCTTAAAACAAGCAAAATGATCTGCCAATTGGGTGAAAACATTTTGCTTAAATTAAGTGTTTTTTTAATTAAGTGAGATTTTTTTTCTCACTCCATGGCAGATATTTTTGCTTGTTAGGGGTCAAGCCCAGAATGGGCGAGACCCCTATTGGGATTGTTAGTTTTCTTATTATTATTATTATTATTAGGGGTCAAGCCCCGAAGGGGCGAAGACCCCTATTGTATTTGTTAGTTTTCTTTTTAGGGGTCAAGCCCCGAAGGGGCGTAGAACCCTATTGTATTTGTTAGTTTTCTTAATTTTATTATTAGGGGTCAAGCCCAGAATGGGCGAAGACCCCTATTGTATTTGTTAGTTTTTAGGGGTCAAGCCCCGAAGGGGCGTAGAACCCTATTGTTATTGTTAGTTTTCTTATTATTATTATTATTATTCTTCCTCTTCCGCCATTGAAGTCAATGGCAGCCCATAGAACCGTACATAGGAAAGTTATGAAATTTGGCACACATGTACAGGACAGTCTTAGAAGTTACTATAGCAAATTTGGTGTGTCTAACTCAAACTCTCTAGCGCCACCAACAGTCCAAAAGTCCACTTATGTTCATGCTCATAACTTCTGACCCGTGAGTCCTAGAAACTAAATTCTTGTTTCCTCTGAATCCTTGGCTCATGTTGATTCAATTGCACACATTGATGTCATTTGTGTCATGCACATCTTTCCGCCATTTTGAATTTTCCGTAAAACCTACTTTTTCGAACTCCTCCTAGAGCGTTTGTCCGATTTGCATGTCCTTTGGTATATAGCATCTAGAGACACCTCTGACAAAAAGTTATCAAAAGCTTTTTGATAGACCAATGCGTTCTCGTATAAATTAACAACATATATGACGGCGAGCACGCCAAAACGGACGTGTGGCTGTATCTTCGCAACACTTTGGTGTATCGACACGAAACTTGGTATATTTCATTACAGTCATGAACTGAGGGTGCCTGCAACGTTTCGTCACAGCGCCACCTAGTGGTCACGAGATTCGAAAAATGCCTATTTTCGCTTATAACTACTTCAAACTTGAGTCTAAAATCATGAAGTTGGTCTTGTTAGATTCCTTGAGGCATGCCGAGTCAAACGATACCAAACGTTTTTCGGTCGGCCATTTTGGGTGTCGGCCATTTTGAATTTTCTCATTAAGTTCAGTATTTCACAAACAGAATGGCGTATCGCTACGAAATTTGGCATGGTTCATCAGTGACATGTTCTAAGCGCACCTATAAATCTTTAGGACGGCGCCACCTAGTGGTCAGGATATGTAAATAAATTGTTTAAAATGTTTATATCATTTGATTAAATTGCCACTATGACATAAGACTTCACTCTATTGATTCCTTGGCTCATGCTGAGTCCGACTGTACCAAATATGTCTGAGTCAAACCTACTTCCTGTCGGCCATTTTGAATTATATTGAACACCTACTTTTTCGAACTCCTCCTAGAGCGCTCGTGTGATTGGCTTGATTTTTGGTATGCATCATCTAGAGACACTCTAGACAAAAAGTTATCAAAAGCTTTTCGGTAGACCTATTTGTTGACGTATAACGCATCAAAGAATGCGAGGGCGAGCACGCCAAAATGTGTTTGAGCCTGTATCTTCGCAAAACTTTTGTGTATTAATATGAGACTTGGTATATGTCATAACAGTGATGACCTGAGGGTGCATGCACCATTTCGTCACACTGCCCCCTACTGGTCACGAGATATAAAAAATGTCTATTTTTGCTTATAACTACTGCAAACTTGAATGTAAAATTATGAGACTGGTCTTGTTAGATTTCGTGAGGCATGCCGTGTCAAACGATACCAAATGGTTTTTGGTCGGCCATTTTGTGTGTCGGCCATTTTGAATTTTTCTTTAAGTTCAAGTCTTTCAGAAACGCAATTGCGTATTGTTATGAAACTTGGTATGGTTCATCAGCAACATGTTCTGGGAGGACTTGTAAACTTTCCGGTGCCCCCTAGTGGTCAAGAGATTTGAAGCTATATCTCTGCATCTCTTTATCGTATTTACACCAAATTTGGTGGGTGTCATCACAATCAAGACCTGAGTCACAATTTATTTTTTGGTCAGTGCCCCCTAGTGGTCAAGTTATTTAAAGCTATATCTCTCCATCTCTTTATTGTATTTACACCAAATTTGGTGGGTGTCATCACAATCAAGACCTGAGTCACAATTTATTTTTTGGTCAGTGCCCCCTAGTGGTCAAGTCATTTAAGGCTATATCTCTGCATCTCTTTATTGTATTTACACCAAATTTGGTGGGTGTCATCACAATCAAGACCTGAGTCACAATTAATTTTTTGGTCAGTGCCCCCTAGTGGTCAAGTTATTTAAGGCTATATCTCTGCATCTCTTTATTGTATTTACACCAAATTTGGTGGGTGTCATCACAATCAAGACCTGAGTCACAATTTATTTTTTGGTCAGTGCCCCCTAGTGGTCAAGTCATTTAAGGCTATATCTCCGTATCGCCTTATTGTATTTACACTAAATTTGGTATGTGTCATCACAGTTATGACCTGAGGCACCATCTGTTCTTTTGGCACAGTGCCACCTAGTGGTCTCAAGATACCAAAAAATTGCTTTTTTTTTCATAAAACTAATGCAAACTTAGATGTTAAATCATGACAGTCATCACGTATGAATCATTTTTTGCCATGTTTGGCTTGACCCCGGTATCGCTGCTTGCAGCTATATTCTTATTATTATTATTAGTTATTCTTCTTCTTCCGCCATTGCGGTCTATGGCAGCCCATAGAATCGTACATAGGAAAGTTATGAAATTTGGCACACTGATAAAGGACAGTCCAAATATTATCCACAGCCAATTTGGAGTCTCTATCTCAAACCCGCTAGCGCCACCAACAGTCCAAAGTTGCACTTACGTTTTTGCTTATAACTTCTGATCCGTAAGGCCTAGAAACGAAATTCTTGTTTCATCTGATTCCTTGGCTCAAGACAATTCGATTGGACCCTATGCCTTCATTTTCCGTCATGAAAATTTTTCCGCCATTTTGAATTATTCGTAAAACCTACTTTTGCGAACTCGTCCTAGAGCTTTTGCCCGATTTCCACGAAAATCAGTATGTAGCATCTACAGACCCTCACGGCAAAAAGTTATGGAATTCATGTCAATTCGTCAATCCGTTTCCGTAAAGCGCGTCAACGAATTTTACGTAGAGCACAAAAAAACGGATTTGAGGCTGTATCTTCGGCAAACTTAAGCCTATTGACACAATACTTGGTACTTGTGATGCCAGTCAGGAACTACGGGTGCATGCAGAGTTTCGTCACAGCACCACCTAGTGGTCAGACTTATGCTTTACACGCCTATAACTTTGGCTCCGATTGACGTATTTTCACAGGACTTGTTTCTTTGGAGTTCTGAGTCGTTGCCGAGTCCAATGATACCAAACATGCCAGAATTCGCCTTACGGTTAACCCTGTGCAGCAAAATAGCGCTTAAAAAACACGCGTGAATATCTCCGCGAGCGTTTTTCCGATCGACTCGAAAACACCATAGGGAGAAACTAACCTAACCTTCTGAACAAAAAGTTCTATTGGCGTTATATAAAAATTTTCATCAGAAATGGCTGAAAATTGCAAAAAACTAAAAATTACCTTTAAATTTTGTGTTTTTTACACATAAATTATTATAACTTCGCATCGAAAACAGATTTTTTCACCAGATTTGATACGCTGATGTATGAGCACATTCTGAGGCCACACAAAAAAAATTGTATGCTTTCACCACTAGATGGCCTTATAATTAAACAAAACCTTTGATAACAAACCAGCCTTATGGTCATACAACTGTTTCTTAACTAAACTAAAGTGTATAGTCATAAAACTAGCTAGATGTAACACAATCATGACCTGATGTTGCATGCACAATTTTGTCTTTGCGCCACCTACTGGTTTTGAGATAGAATATGGTATTTTTGCCTAAAACTACTGCAACAACACATCTAAAACCATGAGTCATCATGGATTATTCCTTTCATGGCTTTGACTATAATCACTGGTGGTTGCCAATTCACTCCCAAGCAACCATTGAAAATACCTTATCAACCGTTTTTGCAAAAGCTATATCTCTGCATCAGAACATCGTAGAGACATGGGGATGGACTCTTTTGACTAATTAAACTTGTTGTAACATGATGTGACCCATATTTTGCCACTGCAAACACCACTCACATGTCCTTCAGTGCTCTAATGTTCCATGATTGTCAATAACAGAAGGACGATTGCAGTAGACAAGAACTTAGATAATTTATGTTGATAATTTTTTTGTTTACTCATCTAAAATTATCAGATTTACCTAGGTTCTTCAATCTGCTTATCCAATCTCAATTTTACATCCTTTTGTGCCCTTTTCGGCTTGACCCCGGCATTGCTGCTTGCAGCTATATTTATTATTAGTTATTCTTCTTCCGCCATTGCGGTCTATGGCAGCCCATAGAACCGTACGTAGGAAAGTTATGAAATTTGGCACACTGATAAACGACAGTCCAATGTGTCCCCACAGCAAATTTGGAGTCTCTATATCTAACCCACTAGCGCCACCAACAGTCCAAAATTGCACTTATGTTTTTGCCTATAACTTCTGACCCGTACGTCCTAGAAATTAAATTCTTGTTTCCTCTGATTCCTTGGCTCAAGACGATTCGATTGGACCCTATGACGTCATTTTCCGTCATGAAAATTTTCCCGCCATTTTGAAATATTCATAAAACCTACTTTTGCGAACTCGTCCTAGAGCTTTTGCCGGATTGCCTTGAAAATCGGTATGCACCATCTAGAGACACTCAAGGCAAAAAGTTATTAAAAGAATTTTGATAAACCAATCCGTTGTCGTATAGCGCGTCAACAAATTTTACGTAGAGCTCAAAAAAACGGATTTGAGGCTGTATCTTCGCCAAACTTAAGCCTATTGACACGATACTTTGTATTTGTGATGCCAGTCAGGAACTAAGGGTGCATGCAGAGTTTCGTCACAGCGCCACCTAGTGGTCAGACTTATGTTTTACATGCCTATAACTTTGGCTCCGATTGACATATTTTCACAGGACTTGTTTCCTTTGAGTTCTAAATAGTTGCCGAGTCCAACGATACCAAACATACCCGAATTCGCCTTACGGTTAACCCTGCGCAGCAAAATAGCACTTAAGAAACACGCGTAAATATCTCCGCGAACGTTTTTCCGATCGACTCGAAAACACCATAGGAAGAAACTAACCTTACCTTCTGAACAAAAAGTTCTATTGGCGTTATATTAAAATTTTCATCAGAAATGGCCGAAAATTGCAAAAAACGAAAAATTACCTTCAAATTTTGTGTTTTTTACACATAAATGGTTGTAACTTTGTAACGAAAAGAGATTTTTTCACCAGATTTGATACGATGATGCATGAGCACATTCTGAGGCCACACAAAAAAAATTGTATGCTTGCACCACTAGATGGCCTTATAATTGAACAAAACCTTGATAACAAGCCAGCCTTATGGTCATACAACTGTTTCTTAACTAAACTAAAGTGTATAGTCATAAAACTAGCTAGATGTAACACAATCATGACCTGATGTTGCATGCACAATTTTGTCATTGCGCCACCTACTGGTTTTTAGATAGAATATGGTATTTTTGCCTAAAACTACTGCAACAACACATCTAAAACCATGAGTTATCATGGATTATTCCTTTCATAGCTTTGACTATAATCACTGATGGTTGCCAATTCACTCCCCAGCAACCATTGAGAATACCTTATCAACCACTTTTACAAAAACTATATCTCTGCATCAGAACATCGTAGAGACACGGGGATGGTCTCTTTTTTTACTAATTAAACTTGTTATAACATAATGTGACCCATGTTTTGCCACTGCAAACACCACTCACATGTCCTTCAGTGTTCTAATGTTCCATGATTGTCAATAACAGAAGGACGATTGCAGTAGACAAGAACTTAGATTAATTTTGTTGATAACTTTTTTGTTTTTTCATCTAAAATTATTAGATTTACCTAGGTTCTTCAATCTGCTTATCCAATCTCAATTTTACATCCTTTTGTGCCCTTTTCGGCTTGACCCCGGCATTGCTGCTTGCAGCTATATTTATTAGGGGTCAAGCCCCGAAGGGGCGTAGAACCCTATTGTATTTGTTAGTTTTCTTTTTATAATAATTATTATTAGGGGTCAAGCCCCGAAGGGGCGTAGAACCCTATTGTATTTGTTAGTTTTCTTATTATTAGGGGTCAAGCCCCGAAGGGGCGTAGAACCCTATTGTATTTGTTAGTTTTCCTATTATAATAATTATTATTCTGGTTCTTCTTCCGCCATTGCGGTCTATGGCAGCCCATAGAACCGTACATAGGAAAGTTATGAAATTTGGCACACTGATAGAGGACAGTCCAATGTGTCCCCACAGCAAATTTGGAGTCTCTATCTCTAACCCGCTAGCGCCACCAACAGTCCAAAGTTGCACTTATGTTTTTGGTTATAACTTCTGATCCGTAAGTCCCAGAAACAAAATTCTTGGTTCTTCTGATTCCTTGGCTCAAGACAATTCGATTGGACCCTATGACGTCATTTTCCGTCATTAAATTTTTCCGCCATTTTGAATTGTTTAAAAAACCTACTTTTTCGAACTCGTCCTAGAGCTTTTGTCCGATTTCCACGAAAATTGGTATGTATCATCTTGAGACACTCATGGCAAAAAGTTATCAAAAGAATTTTGATACAGCAATCCGTTGTCATATACCTCCTTAACGAATTTTACGTAGAGCGCAAAAAAACGGATTTTAGGCTGTATCTTCGTCAAACTTTGGCCTATTGACACGACACTTGGTACATGTGATGCCAGTCAGGAACTGAGGGTGCATGCACAGTTTCGTCGCAGCGCCACCTAGTGGCCAGAGAAATGTTTTATACACCTATAACTTTGGCTCCGATTGACGTATTTTCACGGGACTTGTTGCTTTGGAGTTCTGAATAGTTGTCGAGTCCAACGATACCAAACATGCCAGAATCCGCCTTACGGTTAACCCTGCGCAGCAAAATAGCGCTTAAGAAACACGCATGAATATCTCCGCGAACGTTTTTCCGATCGACTCGAAAACACCATAGGAAGAAACTAACCTTACCTTCTGAACAAAAAGTTCTATTGACGTTATATTAAAATTTTTATCAGAAATGGCCGAAAATTGCAAAAAAACGAAAAATTTCCTTCAAAATTTGTGTTTATTACACATAAATGGTTGTAACTTCGTAACGAAAATATATTTTTTCACCAGATTTGATTCACTGATGCATGAGCATATTCTGAGGCTGCACAAAAAAAATTGTATGCTTGCACCACTAGATGGCCTTATAATTGAACAAAACCTTTGATAACAAGCCATCCCTATGGTCTTACAACTGTTTCTTCACTAAACTAAAGTGTATAGACATAAAACTAGCTAGATGTAACACAATCATGACCTGATGTTGCATGCACAATTTTGTCATTGCACCACCTAGTGGTTTTGAGATAGAAATATGGTATTTTTGCTTAAAACTACTGCAATAACATATCTAAAACCATGAGTCATCATGGATTATTCCTTTCATGGCTTTGACTATGATCACTGGTGGTTGCCAATTCACTCCCTAGCAACCATTGAGAATACCTTATTAACCGTTTTTGCAAAAGCTATATCTCTGCATCAGAACATCGTAGAGACACGGAGATGGTTTCTTTTGACTAATTAAACTTGTTATAACATGATGTGATGTTCTGCCACTGCAAACACCACTCACATGTCCTTCAGTGCTCTAATGTTCCATAATTGTCAATAACAGAAGGACGATTGCAGTAGACAAGAACATAGATTATTTTTGTGGATAACTTTTTTGTTTTTTCATCTACAATTATCAGGTTTACCTAGGTTCTTCAATCTGCTCATCCAATCTCAATTTTACATCCTTTTGTGCCCTTTTCGGCTTGACCCCGGCATTGCTGCTTGCAGCTATATTTAGGGGTCAAGCCCCGAAGGGGCGTAGAACCCTATTGTATTTGTTAGTTTTTAGGGGTCAAGCCCCGAAGGGGCGTAGAACCCTATTGTTATTGTTAGTTTTCTTATTATTATTATTATTCATCTTCTTGTTCTTCCGCCATTGAAGTCAATGGCAGCCCATAGAACCGTACATAGGAAAGTTATGAAATTTGGCACACATGTAGAGGACAGTCTCAGAAGTTACTATAGCAACATTGGTGTGTCTGACTCAAACCCTCTAGCGCCACCAACAGTCCAAAAATCCACTTATGTTCATGCTCATAACTTCTGACCCATGAGTCCTAGAAACTAAATTCTTGTTTCCTCTGAATCCTTTGCTTATGATGATTCAATTGCACACATTGATGTCATTTCTGTCATGCACATCTTTCCGCCATTTTGAATTTTCCTTAAAACCTACTTTTTCGAACTCCTCCTAGAGCGTTCGTCCGATTTGCATGTCCTTTGGTATGTAGCATCTAGAGACACCCCAGACAAAAAGTTATCAAAAGCTTTTTGATAGACCAATGTGTTCTCGTATAAATTGACAACATATATGGCGGCGAGCACGCCAAAACGGACGTGAGGCTGTATCTTCGCAAAACATTATTGTATCGACACGAAACTTGGTATATGTCATTACAGTCATGACTTGAGGTTGCCTGCAACGTTTCGTCACAGCGCCACCTAGTGGTCACGAAATTCGAAAAATGCCTATTTTTGCTTATAACTACTTCACACTTAAGTCTAAAATCACGAAAGTGGTCTTGTTAGATTCCTTGAGGCATGCCGAGTCAAACGATACCAAACTGTTTTCGGTCGGCCATTTTGGGTGTCGGCCATTTTGAATTTTCTCATTAAGTTCAGTATTTCACAAACAGAATGGCGTATTGCTACGAAATTTGGCATGATTAATCAGTGACATGTTCTGAGCGCCCCTATAAATCTTTAGGACAGCGCCACCTAGTGGTCAGGATATGTAAATAAATTGTTTAAAATATTTATATAATTTAATTAAATTGCCACACTGACATAAGAATTCACTCGACTGATTCCTTGGCTCGTGCTGAGTCCGACTGTACCAAATATGTCTGAGTCAAACCTACTTCCTGTCGGCCATTTTGAATTATATTGAACACCTACTTTTTCGAACTCCTCCTAGAGCGCTTGTGTGATTGGCTTGATTTTTGGTATGCACCATCTAGAGACACTCTAGACAAAAAGTTATCAAAAGATTTTCGGTAGACCTATCCGTTGTCGTATAACGTATCAAAGAGTGCGAGGGCGAGCACGCCAAAATGTGTTTGAGCCTGTATCTTCGCAAAACTTTTGCGTATTAATATGAGACTTGGGATATGTCATAACGGTGATGACCTGAGGGTGCATGCACCATTTCGTCACACTGCCCCCTACTGGTCACGAGATATAAAAAATGTTTATTTTTGTTTATAACTACTGCAAATTTGAATGTAAAATTATGAAACTGGTCTTGTTAGATTTCGTGAGGCATGCCGAGTCAAACGATACCAAATGGTTTTTGGTCGGCCATTTTGTGTGTCGGCCATTTTGAATTTTTTTTTTAAGTTGAAGTATTTCAGAAACGCAATTGCGTATTGTTATGAAACTTGGTATAGTTCATCAGCAACATGTTCTGAGAGGACTTGTAAACTTTTCGGGGCCCCCTAGTGGTCCAGAGATTTGAAGCTATATCTCTGCATCTCTTTATCGTATTTACACCAAATTTGGTGGGTGTCATCACAATCAAGGCCTGAGTCACAATTTATTCTTTGTTTAGTTCCCTAGTGGTCCAGTCATTTAAGGCTATATCTTCGTATCGCTTTATCGTATTTACACTAAATTTGGTATGTGTCATCACAGTCATGACCTGAGGCACCATCTATTGTTTCGGCACAACGCCACCTAGTGGTCTCAAGATACGAAAAAATTGCTATTTTTTTCATAAAACTAATGCAAAATTAGATCTTAAATCATGACAGTCATCACGTATGAATAATTTTTTGCCATGTTTGGCTTGACCCCGGTATCGCTGCTTGCAGCTATATTTAGGGGTCAAGCCCCGAAGGGGCGTAGAACCCTATTGTATTTGTTAGTTTTCTTTTTATAATAATTATTATTATTAGTTATTCTTCTTCCGCCATTGCGGTCTATGGCAGCCCATAGAACCGTACGTAGGAAAGTTATGAAATTTGGCACACTGATAGAGGACAGTCCAATGTGTCCCCACAGCAAATTTGGAGTCTCTATGTCTAACCCGCTAGCGCCACCAACAGTCCAAAGTTGCACTTATGTTTTTGCTTATAACTTCTGATCCGTAAGGCCAAGAAACAAAATTCTTGTTTCCTCTGATTCCTTGGCTCGAGGCGATTCGATTGGACCATATGACGTCATTTTCCGTCATGAAAATTTTTCCGCCATTTTGAATTATTCGTAAAACCTACTTTTGCGAACTCGTCCTAGAGTTTTTACCCGATGGCCATGAAAATCGGTATGCAGCATCTAGAGATACACAAGGCAAAAAGTTATTAAAAGAATTTCGATAAACCAATCCGTTGTCGTATAGCACGTCAACGAATTTTACGTAGAGTGCAAAAAAACACATTTTAGGCTGTATCTTCGCCAAACTTAAGCCTATTGACACGACACTTGGTACGTGAGATGCCAGTCAGGAACTGAGGGTGTATGCACAGTTTCGTCGCAGCGCCACCTAGTGGCCAGACGAATGTTTTATATGCCTATAACTTTGGCTGTGATTGACGTATTTTCATGGGACTTGTTTCTTTGGAGTTCTGAATAGATGCCGAGTCCAACGATACCAAACATGCCAGAATTCGCCTTACGGTTAACCCTGCGCAGTAAAATAGCGCTTAAAAAACACGCGTGAATATCTCCGCGAGCGTTTTTCCGATCGACTCGAAAACACCATAGGAAGAAACTAACCTTACCTTCTGAACAAAAAGTTCTATTGGCGTTATATTAAAATTTTCATCAGAAATGGCCGAAAATTGCATAAAACGAAAAATTACATTCAAATTTTGTGTTTTTTTACACATAAATGGTTGTAACTTCGTAACGAAAATATATTTCTTCACCAGATTTGATACGCTGATGCATGAGCACATTCTGAGGCTACACAAAAAAAAATTGTGTGCTTGCACCACTAGATGGCCTTATAATTGAACAAAACCTTTGATAACAAGCCAGCCTTATGGTCATACAACTGTTTATTAACTAAACTAAAGTGTATTGTCATAAAACTAGCTAGATGTAACACAATCATGACCTGATGTTGCATGCACAATTTTGTCTTTGCGCCACCTACTGGTTTTGAGATAGAATATGGTATTTTTGCCTAAAACTACTGCAACAACACATCTAAAACCAGGAGTCATCATGGATTATTCCTTTCATGGCTTTGACTATAATCACTGGTGGTTGCCAATTCACTCCCTAGCAACCATTGAGAATACCTTATCAACCGTTTTTGCAAAAGCTATATCTCTGTATCAGAACATCGTAGAGACACGGGGATGGTCACTTTTGACTAATTAAACTTGTTATAACATGATGTGACCCAGGTTTTGCCACTGCAAACACCACTCACATGTCCTTCAGTGCTCTAATGTTCCATGATTGTCAATAACAGAAGGACGATTGCAGTAGACAAGAACTTAGACTATTTTTGTTGATAACTTTTTTGTTTTTCATCTAAAATTATTAGGTTTACCTAGGTTCTTCTATCTGCTTATCCGATCTCAATTTTACATCCTTTTGTGCCCTTTTCGGCTTGACCCCGGCATTGCTGCTTGCAGCTATATTTATTATTAGTTATTCTTCTTCTTCTTCCGCCATTGCGGTCTATGGCAGCCCATAGAACCGTACGTAGGAAAGTTATGAAATTTGGCACACTGATAGAGGACAGTCCAATGTGTCCCCACAGCAAATTTGGAGTCTCTATGTCTAACCCACTAGCGCCACCAACAGTCCAAAGTTGCACTTACGTTTTTGCTTATAACTTCTGACCCGTACGTCCTAGAAGTGAAATTCTTGTTTCCTCTGATTCCTTGGCTCAAGACAATTCGATTGGACCATTGATAATATTTTCCATCATGAAAATATTTCCGCCATTTTGAATTATTCATAAAACCTACTTTTTCGAACTCGTCCTAGAGCTTTTGTCCGATTGCCACGAAAATGGGTATGTATCATCTTGAGACACTCATGGCAAAAAGTTATCAAAAGAATGTCGATACAGCAATCCTTTGTCGTATACCGCCTTAACGAATTTTACATAGAGCGCAAAAAAACAGATTTTAGGCGGTATCTTC
Organism: Misgurnus anguillicaudatus; assembly: GCF_027580225.2. Lineage (NCBI taxonomy): Eukaryota > Metazoa > Chordata > Actinopteri > Cypriniformes > Cobitidae > Misgurnus > Misgurnus anguillicaudatus. Next base: position 33,513,869 of record NC_073350.2, on the reverse strand, counting down.
GTCAAACTTAGGCCTATTGACACGACACTTGGTACTTGTGATGCCAGTCAGGAACTGAGGGTGCATGCACAGTTTCGTTGCAGCGCCACCTAGTGGCCAGATAAATGTTTTATACACCTATAACTTTGGCTCCGATCGACATATTTTTACGGGACTTGTTTCCTTGAAGTCCTGAATAGTCGCCGAGTCCAACGATACCAAACATGCCAGAATTCGCCTTACGGTTAGCCCTGTGCAGCAAAACAGCACTTAAAAAACATGCGCGAATATCTCCGCGAGCGTTATTCCGATCGAGTCGAAAACACCATAGGAAGAAACTAACCTTACCTACTGAACAAAAAGTTCTATTGGCGTTATATTAAAATTTTCATCAGAAATGGCCGAAAATGGCAAAAAACGAAAAATTACCTTCAAATTTTGTGTTTTTTACACATAAATGGTTGTAACTTCGTAACGAAAAGAGATTTTTTCACCAGATTTGATACGCTGATGTACGACCACAGTCTGAGGCTACACAAAAAAATTGTTTGCTTTCACCACTAGATGGCCTTATAATTGAACAAAACCTTTGATATCAAGCCAGCTCTATGGTCATACAACTGTTTCTTCACTAAACTAAAGTGTATAGTCATAAAACTAGCTAGATGTAACACAATCATGACCTGTTGTTGCATGCACAATTTTGTCATTGCGCCACCTACTGGTTTTGAGATAGAATATGGTATTTTTGCCTAAAACTACTGCAACAACACATCTAAAACCATGAGTCATCATGGATTATTCCTTTTATGGCTTTGACTATAATCACTGGTTGTTGCCAATTCACTCCCTAGCAACCATTGAGAATACCTTATCAACCGTTTTTGCAAGAGCTATATCTCTGCATCAGAACATCGTAGAGACACGGGGATGGTCTCTTTTGACTAATTAAACTTGTTGTAATATGATGTGACCCATGTTTTACAACTGCAAACACCACTCACATGTCCTTCAGTGCTCTAATGTTCCATGATTGTCAATAACAGAAGGACGATTGCAGTAGACAAGAACTGAGATTATTTTTGTTGATAACTTTTTTGTTTTTTCATCTAAAATTATTAGGTTTACCTAGGTTCTTCAAACTGCTTATCCAATCTCAATTTTACATCCTTTTGTGCCCTTTTCGGCTTGACCCCGGCATTGCTGCTTGCAGCTATATTTATTAGTTATTCTTCTTCCGCCATTGCGGTCTATGGCAGCCCATAGAACCGTACGTAGGAAAGTTATGAAATTTGGCACACTGATAAAGGACAGTCCAATGTGTCCCCACAGCAAATTTGGAGTCTCTATGTCTAACCCACTAGCGCCACCAACAGTCCAAAGTTGCACTTATGTTTTTGCTTATAACTTCTGATCCGTAAGCCCTAGAAACAAAATTCTTACTTCCTCTGATTCCTTGGCTCAAGACGATTCGATTGGACCCTATGTCGTTATTTTCCGTCATAAAAATTGTTCCGCCATTTTGAATTATTCGTAAAACCTACTTTTTCGAACTCGTCCTAGGGCTTTTCTCCGATTGCCACGAAAATTGGTATGTATCATCTTGAGACACTCATGGCAAAAAGTTATCAAAAGAATTTCGATACAGCAATCCGTTGTCGTATACCGCCTTAACAAATTTTACGTAGAGCGCAAAAAAACAGATTTTAGGCTGTATCTTCGTCAAACTTAGGCCTATTGACACGACACTTGGTACTTCTGATGCCAGTCAGGAACCGAGGGTGCATGCACAGTTTCGTTGCAGCGCCACCTAGTGGCCAGAGAAATGTTTTATACACCTATAACTTTGGCTCCGATTGACGTATTTTCACAGGACTTGTTTCTTTGGAGTTCTGAATAGTTGCCGAGTCCAACGATACCAAACATGCCAGATTTCGCCTTACGGTTAACCCTGGGCAGCAAAATAGCGCTTAAAAAACACGCGTGAATATCTCCGCGAGCGTTATTCCGATCGTCTCGAAAACACCATAGGAAGAAACTAACCTTACCTTCTGAACAAAAAGTTCTATTGGCGTTATATTAAAATTTTCATCAGAAATGGCCGAAAAATGCAAAAAACGAAAAATTACATTCAAATTTTGTGTTTTTTACACATAAATGGTTGTAACTTCGTAACGAAAATATATTTTTTCACCAGATTTGCTACGCTGATGCATGAGCACATTCTGAGGCAACACAAAAAAAATTGTGTGCTTGCACCACTAGATGGCCTTATAATTGAACAAAACCTTTGATAATAAGCCAGCCTTATGGTCATACAACTGTTTATTAACTAAACTAAAGTGTATAGTCATAAAACTAGCTAGATGTAACACAATCATGACCTGATGTTGCATGCACAATTTTTTCATTGCGCCACCTACTGGTTTTGAGATAGAATATAGTATTTTTGCCTAAAACTACTGCAACAACACATCTAAAACCATGAGTCATCATGGATTATTCCTTTCATGGCTTTGACTATAATCACTGGTGGTTGCCAAGTTACTCCCTAGCAACCATTGAGAATACCTTATCGACCGTTTTTGCAAAAGCTATATCTCAGCATCAAAACATCGTAGAGACACGGGGATGGTCTCTTTTGAGTTATTAAACTTGTTGTAACATGATGTGACCCATGTTTTGCCACTGCAAACACCACTCACATGTCCTTCAGTGCTCTAATGTTCCATGATTGTCAATAACAGAAGAACGATTGCAGTAGACAAGAACTTAAATTATTTTTGTTTATAACTTTTTTGTTTTTTTATCTAAAATTATTAGGTTTATCTAGGTTCTTCAATCTGCTTATCCAATTCAACTTTACTTTCTTCTGTGCCCTTTTTGGCTTGACCCCGGCATTGCTGCTTGCAGCTATATTTAGGGGTCAAGCCCCGAAGGGGCGTAGAACCCTATTGTATTTGTTAGTTTTCTTATTATTATTATTAGTTATTCTTCTTCTTCTTCTTCCGCCATTGCGGTCTATGGCAGCCCATAGAACCGTACGTAGGAAAGTTATGAAATTTGGCACACTGATAGAGGACAGTCCAATGTGTCCCCACAGCAAATTTGGAGTCTCTATGTCTAACCCGCTAGCGCCACCAACAGTCCAAAGTTTCACTTATGTTTTTGCTTATAACTTCTGATCCGTAAGCCCTAGAAACAAAATTATTGCTTTCTCTTATTCATTGGCTCAAGACGATTCGATTGGACCCTATGGCGTCTTTTTTCGACATGAAAATTTTCCGCCATTTTGAATTATTCGTAAAACCTACTTTTTCGAACTCGTCCTAGAGCTTTTGTCCAATTGCCACGAAAATTGGTATGTATCATCTTGAGACACTTAAGGCAAAAAGTTATCAAAAGAATTTCGTTACACCAATCCGTTGTCGTATACCGCCTTAACGAATTTTACGTAGAGCGCAAAAAAACAGATTTTAGGCTGTATCTTCGTCAAACTTAGGCCTATTGACACGACACTTGGTACTTGAGATGCCAGTCAGGAACCGAGGGTGCATGCATAGTTTCGTTGCAGTGCCACCTAGTGGCCAGAGAAATGTTTTATACACCTATAACTTTGGCTCCGATTGACGTATTTTCATGGGACTTGCTTCTTTGGAGTTCTGAATAGTTGCCGAGTCAAACGATACCAAACATGCCAGAATTCGCCTTACAATTAACCCTGCGCAGCAAAATAGCGCTTAAAAAACACGCGTGAATATCTCCGCGAACGTTTTTCCGATCGACTCGAAAACACCATAGGAAGAAACTAACCTTACCTTCTGAACAAAAAGTTCTATTGGTGTTATATTAAAATTTTCATCAGAAATGGCCGAAAATTGCAAAAAACGAAAAATTACCTTCAAATTTTGTGTTTTTTACACATAAATGGTTGTAACTTCGTAACGAAAAGAGATTTTTTCACCAGATTTGATACGCTGATGCATGAGCACATTCTGAGGCTACACAAAAAAAATTTTATGCTTGCACCACTAGATGGCCTTATAATTGAACAAAACCTTTGATAACAAGCCAGCCCTATGGTCATACAACTGTTTCTTCACTAAACTAAAGTGTATAGACATAAAACTAGCTAGATGTAAAACAATCATGACCTGATGTTGCATGCACAATTTTTTCATTGCGCGACCTACTGGTTTTGAGATAGAATATGGTATTTTTGCCTAAAACTATTGCAACAACACATCTAAAACCACGAGTCATCATGGATTATTCCTTTCATGGCTTTGACTATAATCACTGGTGTTTGCCAATTCACTCCCCAGCAACCATTGAGAATACCTTATCAACCGTTTTTGCAAAAGCTATATCTCTGCATCAGAACATCGTATAGACACGGGGATGGTCTCGTTTGATTAATTAAACTTGTTGTAACATGATGTGACCCATGTTTTGCCACTGCAAACACCACTCACATGTCCTTCAGTGCTCTAATGTTCCCTGATTGTCAATAACAGAAGGACGATTGCAGTAGTCAAGAACTTAAATTATTTTTGTTGATTACTTTTTTGTTTTTTCATCTAAAATTATTAGGTTTACCTAGGTTCTTCAATCTGCTTATCCAATCTCAATTTTACATCCTTTTGTGCCCTTTTCGGCTTGACCCCGGCATTGCTGCTTGCAGCTATATTTATCTATTATTCTTCTTCTTCCGCCATTGCGGTCTATGGCAGCCCATAGAACCGTACGTAGGAAAGTTATGAAATTTGGCACACTGATAGAGGACAGTCCAATGTGTCCCCACAGCAATTTTGGAGTCTCTATCTCTAACCCGCTAGCGCCACCAACAGTCCAAAGTTGAACTTATGTTTTTGCTTATAACTTCTGATCCGTAAGTCCTAGAAATAAAATTCTTGTTTCCTCTGATTCCCTGGCTCAAGACGATTCGATTGGACCCTATGACGTCATTTTCCGTCATGAAAATTTTTCCGCCATTTTGAATTATTCGTAAAACCTACTTTTGCGAACTCGTCCTAGAGCTTTTGCCCGATTTCCACGAAAATTGGTATGCAGCATCTAGAGACACTCAAGGCAAAAAGTTATTAAAAGAATTTCGATAAACCAATCCGTTGTCGTATAGCGCGTCAACGAATTTTACATAGAGCGCAAAAAAACAGATTTTAGGCTGTATCTTCTCCAAACTTAGGCCTATTGACACAAATCTTGGTACTTGAGATGCCAGTCAGGAACTGAGGGAGCATGCACAGTTTCGTTGCAGCGCCACCTAGTGGCCAGACGACTGTTTTATAGGCCTATAACTTTGGCTATGATCATCGTATTTACAAGGGACTTGTTTCCTTGGAGTTTTGAATAGTTGCCGAGTCCAACGATACCAAACATGCCAGGATTCGCCTTACGGTTAACCCTGTGTGGCAAAATAGCGCTTAAAAAACATGCGCGAATATCTCCGTGAGCGTAATTCTGATCGACTCAAAAACACCATAGTAAGAAACTAACCTTACCTTCTGAACAAAAAGTTCTATTGACGTTATATTAAAATTTTCATCAGAAATGGCCGAAAAATGCAAAAAACGAAAAATTACCTTTAAATTTTGTATTTTTTACACATAAATGGTTATAACTTCGCAACGAAAAGAGATTTTTTCACCAGATTTAATACGCTGATGTATGACCACAGTCTGAGGCTACACACAAAAAAATTGCTTGCTTGCACCATTAGTTGGCGTTATAATTGAACAAAACCTGTGATATCAAGCCAGCCCTATGGTCATACAACTGTTTCTTCACTAAACTAAAGTGTATAGTCATAAAACTAGCTCGATGTAACGTAATCATGACCTGAAGTTGCATGCACAATTTTGTCACAGCGCCACCTAGTGGTTTTGAGATAGAAAATGGTAATTTTTGCCTAAAACTACTGCAACAAACACATCTAAAACCATAAGTCATCATGGATTATTCATTTCATGGCTTGGATTATAATCACTGGTGGATGTCAATTTACTGTCTAGCAACCAATGAGAATACCTTATCAACTGTTTTTGCAAGAGCTATATCTCTTCATCAGAACAGCGTAGAGACATGGGGGTGGGCTCTTTCGACTCATTAACACCACAGTAACATTTTGTGAGCTGAGTATTACCACTGCAAGCACCACTCACATTTCCTTCAGTGTTCTAGTTGTCAATGCTCCTCAAGACGTGAGGGAGAGATTTCACTGAATAAGAACACAGCTTTTTTGCTGATTACTGTTATATTAATTTGTCTGAAATTAGGAGGTTTTGCTAGGTTTTTTAAACTGCTCATCCGGACTCAAGTTTACCTTCTTCTGTGCCCTTTTTGGCTTGACCCCGGTATCGCTGCTTGCAGCTATATTTACAATTATTATTAGTTATTCTTCTTCCGCCATTGCGGTCTATGGCAGCCCATAGAACCGTACGTAGGAAAGTTATGAAATTTGGCACACTGATAAAGGACACTCCAGTGTGTCCCCACAGCAAATTTGGAGTCTCTATGTCTAACCCGCTAGCGCCACCAACAGTCCAAATTTGCACTTATGTTTTTGCTTATAACTTCTGGTCCGTATGTCCTAGAAACACAATTCTCGTTTCCTCTGATTCCTTGGCTCAAGACGATTCGAAAGGACCCTATGACGTCATTTTCTGTCATGAAAATTTTTCCACTATTTTGAATTATTCGTAAAACCTACATTTTCGAACTCGTCCTAGAGCTTTTGTCCGATTGCCACGAAAATCGGCACGTAGCATCTAGAGATACTCATGGCAAAAAGTTATCAAAAGAATTTCAATACACCAATCCGTTGTCGTATACCGCCTTAAAGGATTAGTCCATTTTCTTAAAAGAAAAATCCAGATAATTTACTCACCACCATGTCATCCAAAATGTTGATGTCTTTCTTTGTTCAGTCGAGAAGAAATTATGTTTTTTGAAGAAAACATAGCAAATTTTTTCTAATTTTAATGGACTTTAATAGAACCCAACATTTAATACTTAATTCAACACTTAACAGGTTTTTTCAACGGAGTTTCAAAGGACTATAAACAATCCCAAACGAGGCATAAGGGTCTTATCTAGCGAAACGATTGTCATTTTTGACAATAAAAATAACAAATATACACTTTTAAAGCACAACTTCTCGTCGTGTAGATCCGGTCGTGATGCGCCAGCTGACCCCACTACGTCACCCCAATACGTCATCACGTCAAGAGGTCACAGAGGACGAACGCAAAACTCCGCCCCAGTGTTTACATGTGTTGAGAAAGAGGACCGTTCCTACGTTGTTGTATGTCAACTGATACTAATTAATGTCTTTGTGGCAGTTTATTGTTTAAAATGGTCCGCAAATGTGCGTTTTATATATGTAACACGTGACCTCCCTACGTCACTACGCATTTACGTTAGATACCGCTGGACCGGACCTTGACGAAAAGTTGTGGTTTACAAGTATATATTTTTTATTTTTCTTGTCAAAAATGACAATCGTTTCGCTAGATAAGACCCTAATGCCTCGTTTGGGATTGTTTATAGTCCTTTGAAACTCCGTTGAAAAAAACTGTTACGTGTTGAGTTAAGTATTAAATGTTGGGTTCTATTAAAGTCCATTAAAATTAGAAAAATTCTGCAATGTTTTCTTCAAAAAACATAATTTCTTCTGGCCTGAACAAAGAAAGACATCAACATTTTGGATGACATGGTGGTGAGTAAATTATCTGGATTTTTCTTTTAAGAAAATGGACTAATCCTTTAACAAATTTTACATAGAGTGCAAAAAAACTGATTTTAGGCTGTATCTTCGTCAAACTTGGGCCTATTGACATGACACTTGGTACTTGTGATGCCAGTCAGGAACTGAGGGTGCATGCACAGTTTCGTCGCAGCGCCACCTAGTGGTCAGATTAATGTATTACACGCCTATAACTTTGGCTGCGGTCAATGTATTGTCACGGGACTTGTTTCCTTGGAGTTTTGAATAGTTGCCGAGTCCAACGATACCAAACTTGTCAGAATTCGCCTTTCGGTTAACCCTGCGCAGCAAAATAGCGCTTAAAAAACACGCGTGAATATCTCCGCGAGCGTTTTTCCGATCGACTCGAAAACACCATAGGAAGAAACTAACCTTACCTTCTGAACAAAAAGTTCTATTGGCGTTATATTAAAATTTCCATCAGAAATTGACGAAAATTGCAAAAAACGAAAAATTACCTTTTAATTTGGTGTTTTTTACACATAGATGGTTATAACTCTGCAACAAAATGAGATTTTTACACCAGATTTGATACGCTGATGCATGAGCACATTCTGAGACCACACAAAAAAAATTGTATGCTTTCACCACTAGATGGCCTTATAATTGAACAAAATCTTTGATATCAAGTCAGTCCTATGGTCATACAACTGTTTCTTCACTAAACTAAAATGTATAGTCATAAAAGTAGCTAGATGTAACACAATCTTGACCTGATGTTGCATGCACAATTTTGTCATTGCGCCACCTAATGGTTCTGAGATGGAAATATGGTATTTTTGCCTAAAACTACTGCAACAACACATCTAAAACCATGAGTCATCATGGATTATTCTTTCATGGCTTTGACTATGATCACTGGTGGTTGCCAATTCACTCCCTAGCAACCATTGAGAATACCTTATTAACCGTTTTTGCAAAAGCTATATCTCTGCATCAGAACATCGTAGAGACACGGGGATGGTCTCTTTTTTTACTAATTAAACTTGTTATAACATAATGTGGCCCATGTTTTGCCACTGCAAACACCACTCACATGTCCTTCAGTGCTCTAATGTTCCATGATTGTCAATAACAAAAGGACGATTGCAGTAGACAAGAACTTAGATTATTTTTGTTGATAACTTTTTTGTTTTTTCATCTAAAATAATTAGGTTTACCTATGTTCTTCAATCTGCTTATCCAATCTCAATTTTAAATCCTTTTGTGCCCTTTTCGGCTTGACCCCGGCATTGCTGCTTGCAGCTATATTTATTATCTATTATTCTTCTTCTTCCGCCATTGCGTCTATGGCAGCCCATAGAACCGTACGTAGGAAAGTTATGAAATTTGGCACACTCATAGAGGACATTCCAAATAGTCACCACACCAAATTTGGAGTGTCTATGTCAAACCCAATAGCGCCACCAACAGTCCAAATTTTCACTTACATTTTTGGTTATAACTGCTGACCCGTACGTCATAGAAACGCAATTCTTGTTTCTTCTGATTCCTTGGCTCATGCCGATTCGATTGCACCATATGACGTCATTTCCGTTATGCTAATTATTTCGATATTTTGAATTGGTTGTAAAACCTACTTTTTGTAACTCGTCCTAGAGCTTTTGTCCAATTTGCTTAAAGAATGGGTGTGTAGCATCTATAGACACTCATGGCAAAAAGTTATGGAATTCGTGTTGATTCACCAATCCGTTACCGTATAACGCGTCAATGAATTTCACGTAGAGCGCGAAAAAACGGATTTGAGGCTGTATCTTCACCAAAGTTAAGCGTATTCATACGAAACTTGGTAGTTTTGATGGCAGTCACGGCCTGAGGGTGCGTGCCCAGTTTCGTCACAGCGCCACCTAGTGTTCACGAGATTTGAAAAATGGCTATTTTTGCTTATAACTTTTGCAAACTTGAGTCTGAAATTATAAATGTGCTATTGTTAGATTCCTTGAGGCATGCCGAGTCAAACGATACCAAAAGGTTTTCGGTCGGCCATTTTGGGGGTCGGCCATTTTGAATTTTAACTTTTTTTGTAGGAAAGTTATGAAATTTGGCACACTCAAAGAGGACATTCCAAATAGTCACCACACCAAATTTGGAGTATCTATGTCAAACCCGATAGCGCCACCAACAGTCCAAATTTTCACTTACATTTTTGGTTATAACTGCTGACCCGTACGTCATAGAAATGCAATTCTTGTTTCTTCTGATTCCTTGGCTCATGCCAATTCGATTGCACCATATGACATAATTTCCGTCATGCTAATTATTTTGATATTTTGAATTGTTTGTAAAACCTACTTTTTCGAACTCGTCCTAGAGCTTTTGTCCAATTTGCGTAAAGAATGGGTGTGTAGCATCTAGAGACACTCATGGCAAAAAGTTATGGAATTCATGTCGATTCGCCAATCCGTTTCCGTACACCACGTCAACGAATTTTACGCAGATTGGGAACAAAGGGATTTGAGGCGGTATCTTCGCCAAAGTTAAACATATTCACATGAGATTTGGTAGTTTTGATGGCAGTCGTGACCTGAGGGTGCGTGCACAGTTTCGGTACAGCGCCACCTAGTTTGAGCATGTTGATGAGCATGCCGCAATGGATTTGCGGCTATATCTTCGCAAAAGTTCTGCACGTTGGCAGTGGTTCAGTGGTTCAGGGGTTAGTGGTGGTTGTCTACAAATCGGAAGGTTGGAGGTTCAAACCCCAGCTCCACCTGACCAAGTGGCAAGATGTCCATGAGTTATATGTCATAACAGTCATTGAAAAGTGATTTTTTTTTTTGCTTATAACTACTGCAAAATTGAGTCTAAATTCATGAAAGCTATTGTTAGATTCCTTGAGGCATGCCGAGTCAAATGATATCAAAACGTTTTCTGTCTGCCATTTTCAATAACAAAGCATACCAACTTTTTCAAAACTCCTCCTACAGCGTTCGTTTGATTGGCTTGGATTTGGTACACACAATCTAGACTCTAGACAAAAAGTTTTTGTCAGTTGTTGTATAGCACATCAACAAATATAATGGCGAGCACGAAAATGGATTTGAGGCTATATCTTCCCAAAGGTTTTGCACATTGATGTGTGTAGTGGCAGTGGTTCAGTGGTTAGTGTAGGTTGTCCACAAATCGGAAGGTTGGTGGTTCAAACCCCAGCTCCACCTGACCAAGTGATGAGGTGTCCATGAGTGAGACATCTAACCCCAAATGCTCCTGATGAGCTGGATGGCTCTTGTGTGGCTGACACTGTATGAATAGGTGAATGTTTCACAACCTGTAAATGTCATGAACTGAGGGTGTATGGAATGTTTTGTTACAGCACCACCTAGTTCAGGGGTAGGCAACGTCGGTCCTGGAGTGCCGATGTCCTGCAGATTTTAGCTCCAACCCTATTAAAACTTTGGCTACATAGGTTTCAGGTGACTTTTTAGACCTTGATTAGCTTGTTCAGGTGTGCTTGATTAGAGCTGGAGCTAAACTCTGCAGGACATCGGCACTCCAGGACCGACGTTGCCTACCCCTGACCTAGTTCATCAGTGACATTTTTTGAAAGCCCTTGTAAACTTTTCAGTGCCCCCTACTGGTTAAGAATTTTGAGGCTTTATCTCCAGATCACTTTATCGTATGTACACCAAATTTGGATTTGTCATCACAATCATGACCTGAGGCACCATATTGTTTCGGTGCAGTGCCCCCAGTGGTCAAGTCATTTGAGGCTATATTTCAACATTGCTTAATCATATGTATATAAAATTTTGTGGGTGTCATCACAATCATGACCCAAGGCATCATCTATTGTTTCGGTGCAGTGCCACCTAGTGGTCAAGTCATTTGAGGCCATATCTCCACATTGCTTAATCATATGTACACAAAATTTGGTGGGTGTCATCACAATCATGGCCTGATGCACCATCTATTGTTTCGGTGCAGTGCCTCCTAGTGGTCAAGTCATTTGAGGCTATATATCAACATTGCTTAATTGTATGTATATCAAATTTGGTGGGTGTCATCACAATCATGACCTGAGGCACCATCTGTTGTTTTGGGGCAGTGCCCCCTCGTGGTCAAGTCATTTGAGGCTGTATCTCAACATTGCTTAATCGTATGTATATCAAATTTGGTGGATGTCATCACAATCATGACCTGAGGAACCATCTATTGTTTCGATGCAGTGCCCCCTAGTGGTCAAGTCATTTGAGGCTATATCTCCACATTGCTTAATCGTATGTACACCAAATTTGGTGGGTGTCTTCACAATCGTGACCTGAGGCACCATCTATTGTTTAAGTGCAGTGCCCCCTAGTGGTCAAGTCATTTGAGGCTATATCTCAACATTGCTTAATCATATGTATATTAAATTTGGTGGGTGTCATCACAAACATGACCTGAGGCAAAACCCATTGTTTCTACAAAGCACTCAAGATTTGAAAAATGGCTATATTTGCCTTAATCTACTGAAAACTTCTTAAATCTTAAATCATGACGGTCATCAACCAATACTTCATTCTGTGCCCTTTTTAGCTTGACCCCGGCATCGCTGCTTGCAGCTATATTTTTAAGTTTAAATTTACTTAAATTTAGTTACTATATTTTTTGTCTGTAAACTAGACTTATTTTCTTAGGCAATTTTGCTTATCAAGAAAAAGCATCTTAATTTTAAATAATTTTTTAGATATAAAAAGAAGACAAAAATACTAAGTAAGAAAGTTATTTTTGCAGTGTACACTGCAAAAAAAAAAAGATTATCAGGAAAAAGTTTTCTTGAAAAAAAATGTGTGCATAAAACAAGCAAAAAAATCTGCCAATGGGGTAAGCACATTTTTTTTTATTTTTCTTGAATTTTGTGTTTAAGAAAAATGTTCAAGATTTTTTTGCTTACCCCATCTAGTTTATAGACAACAAATATACAGTTTAAGTACATTTTAAACAAGCAAAAATATCTGCCAATTTGGTGAGAAAAAAATCTAAAAAAAGTTTCCTTTTTTCTTAAACACTTAATTTAAGCAAAATGTTCTCACCCCATTGGCAGATAAGTTTGCCTGTTTTATGCACAAAAGCACTTAAATTGGATATTTTTGGTCTAAAAACTAGACTTATTTTCTTGGGTCGTTTTGTTCATCAAGAAAGATCATCTTAATTTAAGAATTTTTAGATATTTTTACTGAAAACAAGACACAAATACTAAGATTTTTTATCTTGAAAATCATTTTTTGCAGTGTACCTAAGAAAATAGTTTTTAGACAGAAACTATACAATTTAAGTGAATTTGTGCTTAAAACAAGCAAAATTATCTGCCAATGGGGTGAGAACATTTTGCTGAAATTAAGTGTTTAAGAAAAAAGGAAACTGAAATTAACTGTTTAAGAAAAAAGGAAACTTCTTTTTAGATTTTTTTCTCACCCCATTGGCAGATATTTTTGCTTGTTATAAGTTTAAATTGACTTAAACTGTATATTTTTTGTCTAAAACTAGACTTTTTTCTTAGGTCATTTTGCTCATCAAGAAAAAGCATCTTAATTTTTATTTTATTTTTGATATATTTTTTACTAAAAAGAAGACAAAAATACTAAGAAAGTCATTTTTTGCAGTGCATTTCATTTAGGTTTACTCCCAAGGTTTTATTGTTTAAGCAAAAATAATGTAAATTCCCTTAATTTAAAGCCACAATATGTACGACTTTTCCATTAAAATATCTAGAAATCACTAACACAGTGTTTACACTGCAAAAAATGACTTTCAAAAAAAATTTTACTTAGTATTTTTGTTTTGTTTTCAGTAGAAATATCTAAAAAATGTTAAATTACGATGCACATTCTTGATTAGCAAATAGACCCAAGAAAAGAAGTACAGTTGTTAGACCAAAAACGTCAAATTTAAGTGGTTTTGTGCATAATCAAGCAAAAAAATTCTGCCAATGGGGTAAGCAATTTTTTTTAAAATTTAGTGTTTAAGAAAAATGTTCAAGATTTTTTTGCTTACCTCGTTGGCAGATTTTTTTTTCACAAAATCACAAAAATTTGATATTTTTGGTGTAAAAACTAGGCTTATGTAGACTAATGTCGTTTTGCTCATCAAAAAATGCATCTTAATTTTTTCTTAAATTCTTAAATTAAAAAGATGTATTTTCTTGATGAGCAAAATGACCTAGAAAAATAAATTAAATATAAAATTTAGGCGAATTTGATTTGTGCTTAAAACAAGCAAAAATAATCTGCCAATGAAATAAGAAAAAAATTCTTGAAATAAGTTTACTTTTTCATAAACACTTAATTCAAGAATTTTTTTCTTATTCCATTGGATTTGCTTGTTTTAAGAACTAATTTACTTAAAGATCATATTTTTTGTCTAAAAACTAGACTTTTTTCCTATGTCATTTTGATCATCAAGAAAATACATCTTAAAGGAATAGTCTACTCATTTTCAATATTAAAATATGTTATTACCTTAACTAAGAATTGTTGATACATCCCTCTATCATCTGTGTGCGTGCACGTAAGCGCTGGAGCGCGCTGCGACGCTTCGATAGCATTTAGCTTAGCCCCATTCATTCAATGGTACCATTTAGAGATAAAGTTAGAAGTGACCAAACACATCAACGTTTTTCCTATTTAAGACGAGTAGTTATACGAGCAAGTTTGGTGGTACAAAATAAAATGTAGCGCTTTTCTAAGCGGATTTAAAAGAGGAACTATATTTTATGGCGTAATAGCACTTTTGGGAGTACTTCGACTCGCCTGAAAAGTCCGCTCCCCTTCTCACTCTCATAATGGGAGAGGGAGGGTGTTACTGCGCCGAGTCGAAGTACTGCCAAAAGTGCTATTACGCCATAAAATATAGTTCCTCTTTTAAAAAATTACTTTCAAGGAAAAATTTACTTAGTATTTTTGTCTTGTTTTCATTAGAAATATCTAAAAAATTTTAAATTAAGATGCACTTTCTTGATTAGCAAAACGACCCAAGAAAATAAGTCTAGTTTTTAGACCAAAAATGTCAAATTTAAATGATTTTGTGCATAATCAAGCAAAAAAATTCTGCTAATGGGGTAAGCAATTTTTTTTTTTTAAATTTAGTGTTTAAGAAAAATGTTCAAGATTTTTTTGCTTACCTCGTTGGCAGATTTTTTTCACAAAATCACTAAAATTGTATATTTTTGGTCTAAAAAGTAGACTTATGTATACTAATGTCGTTTTGCTCATCAAGAAAATGCATCTTAATTTTTTCTTAAATTCTTAAATTAAAAAGATGTATTTTCTTGATGAGCAAAATGACCTAGAAAAATAAATTAAATATAAAATTTAGGCGAATTTGTGCTTAAAACAAGCGAAAAATAATCTGCCAATGAAATAAGAAAAATTTTCTTGAAATAAGTTTACTTTTTCATAAACACTTAATTCAAGAAAATTTTTCTTATTCCACTGGATTTGCTTGTTTTAAGAACTAATTTACTTAAAGTTCATATTTTTTGTCTAAAAACTAGACTTTTTTATAGGTCATTTTGATCATCAAGAAAATACATCTTAATTTAAGATTTTTTTCAGAATTTTTTGCTGAAAACAAAAATGCAAACCAAGAAAGTCATTTTTTTTCAGTGCAACAGCATCATATCGGGTAACCAGCACCATATGCGGACTTGTTGTACATGTAGCGTCCAGCACGCCAATCCCTTGTTGCTTCGATTAAAACACACTGAGCACTTACTTTATAATGTCACATTAAAATCATTGTATAGATGAACGCCCATCGCTCCACGCTCTTTCACAGCATTATCAAGCTACACCATAGTGACCTCTATTAAAATTACATACTGTGCCTTTAATAGTTGCGATTACAATATTTACATTTATGAATTTGGCAGATGCTGTTATACAAAGTGATTTAGAGTGCATTTGAGGCATTCATTATTATTTGGAATGGGATTCGAACCCACAAGCTTTGCTGCTAATGCAATATCAAGGAAAGATTGTTTTCCACAATTGTCCAGCTCCACGTCTAATCACATTTCATTTTGTGTCTCAGCGACATGCAGAGGTTGGGGGTCACGTTGATGGGCCATCAGAAGAAGATCATGACCAGCGTTCAGGTGATGAGGGCTCAGATACTGAACCAGAGCGTCCCGTCGGTGCACATATAATCCTGGACCTTTCCGAACCACCAGAATATAAAGACAAATTGATCTGATGTGTTTGAGTCTCGTGTATGAACTTCAAATGAAGTGGAAGCAGAACCTCGCGTGGACAGTTACTGAGAAACACGAGCGGTTTTCTTCTTCAACAAGACATTCTGCAATGATACCTTTTCTCTTTACTTCCTTTTGTAAGTGTATGGACTGCCTTAAATGACACGATTTATTTAAATATTGTTGTACATGGATAAAGATTTTATGAATAGAGATATGAGTATGTAAAAAAGGACCTAATGAATATTAAAACGATGGAAATGAATATGCGTAGTGTAAACGTTTGCCACACCCCACACCACAGCACCTCAATGGCATCATGGATAAAACTACGAGTGCCTCAAACGCAAAAATATCACAGCATACGGACGATGTCATAATTTAAGCATAAAAGTCAAACAAACAAAGGCACCCGAGGAACGTCTGGACCTCTTTCACAGAAATATGGACGAACACTGAATTAGTTTCTGTTTTGCCTCTGTGGTCGTACAAAAGGGAAAAGGTAATTATGTATGTCATGTGTTTGATTAAACACCCTAAAACTGAACCTGCTGTTATTTATTGTGTACGAACAGCGTTTTTTAGGCTCCCCCTGGAAACGAGAGAAATAATTATTTGTAAATGCTGGTCTAAGGAAAACAACAAACACTTGATGTCTGAAATTGAATCTGCACTGCTTTAGAGTCGGCCAGTTGTAAAATATTTATTCTCACCCTGAGAAAATGTTAAGCAGTCTCAGAGTTTGGTTGTTAACACATTAAAACATTAATAATGAACTTCAGAGTCTTTGAAATGTATGGAGCTGGTGTAAACTGACATATTTGAACATGAACATTGTCAATATTGAATCCAAATTCATCAAATTTCTTACTTGTGCATAATGCATCAGTATACTTTGTACAGAAAATGTCCGTATAAACTATTACCGTCCTTCCTAAAATTTTATTTTCACGAATGGGTTGTACAAAAAAAATGACATTTCATGTTGATAGAAAATAATAGAAATGGACCTCATTCAACAGGCAATGAAACAGAATGTGTCTTAAATTAAGATGAAGTAATTAAATTGTATATTGGTATGTAAAATGAAGCTTATAAGAATATGAATCAGACGTGTAAATATTAATAAAATAAAGATTTTTTTCTGGTTACCTCAGAAAGAGCAATAGCAATCTTGTACGCACCCTAGCGTGCAAATAAACAACCAATCACTGCCTTTAAAGCATTTGTCCATTAATAAATTTACCTAATCAGAGAAAATGATTTTATCAGTGCATTTTTTTTCTTTCCTTCTCATATCAGTGTCATTATAATTTAAAAATTGGTGCTCATTTAACAACGACAAAAAACCTTGTATGACTGTGTTTTTCTTAATAAATATTATTTCACATTACATTATTGTACATTACAATTAGGGTTGTGCAAATATATCGATACAGCTAACTATCATGATACTTTTCCTCACGGTAGTGTATCGGTATTTCTATCTCTACTATCGATATACACTGAAAAAACAGATTCATTGAATTTAATCAATTTTTTTAAGGTAAGTGCTTGCAATCAATTTATTTAAGCTACATTTAAACAAAAAAGAGTAAAGTAAAATAAAATATAAAACTTTTGTTTAAATGTAGCTTAAATAAATTGATTGCAACCACTTACCTTAAAAAAATTGATTAAATTCAATGAATCATTTTTTTTGTGTATTTTTCCCTATAATTCCTCTGTGTGCATCAAACGACCTCCTTCGCCGCTGCTGTAGTTGTCGCTGTCTAGTTGTCTGTCATATATGGCCAATGTCTCAGAAGTTAGCGGTAGTGAAACAATGTCAGAAAATTTTAAAACACCTGCAGCTTTCGTGTGGACGCCCTTTACACTGAAAAAAATGATTCATTGAATTTAATCAATTTTTTTAAGGTAAGTGGTTGCAATCAATTTATTTAAGCTACATTTAAACAAAAGTTTTATATTTTATTTTACTTTACTAATCTTTTTTGTTTAAATGTAGCTTAAATAAATTGATTGCAACCACTTACCTTAAAAAAATTGATTAAATTCAATGAATAATTTTTTTCAGTGTAGCTTTAAATGAGTTTTAAAAATCAGCTCTATTTTTTTACATTTTTGATTAAAAAAAGGAAAGCATTGCAATGTATCGCAACATGCAACGTATTGTATCGTATCGTGATACATTGCATCACGACACATGTACCGTATAGTGAGGCCCTAATTACAATACATGAAAATAAGGCAAAGAAAAATCTGATTGGTCCCTAAACCATTTTTCTTTCTCTTTATAGCTAAATTTGACGTTTCTTTTTTAGTGTAATATGACATTTTTTTAACATTTAACGCTATAATTTTTTTCTTCTAAACATTATTCTATTGGGTGATACCTGAATATGTCATCCTATCTCTCTCTCTCTCTTCGCCAGCCCCACTCGTTTCACTTCAAACCGTGAGCCACTGACAGCAGAGCAATTGCTTTTAATGTCCACTGGGCTTTAATGTTCTCCTCCGAGATGTTTCCTCATTACTTTAACGTTAAAGCCTGAATTTAATGTCTTAAAACGTATTCATGACTATGTTGCATATATCAAGAGACTGTCAGATTTCATCGCCGCTTTATGAAAGTTGTCATCTATCTGGAGATAAAACATTGGGAAGCGTTTTGTCTGTGTTTGCCGTTTGCTTTTTTAACTTGCTTATTTGTGTGGTTTTCCACATGACAAGTTGAAGCCATTCGTGCACAAATGTCACCTTGAAGCAGATTATACCCAGAATTCATTGCAGGTCAACATATACACAGAATATGTACATGCATTACATTCATCAGAGCTTGAAAACTGAATATACTTATATGCAGATTATTTAGTTATTGCACAAACGTACAGTGGTCACAAACAATGACATGTAAGCTTAAAATTGAGATTTTTATACAATAATACAAGATCACCTTGAAAGGCACACTTAAAAGCACATTTTATTCAAATTAATTTTATATAATAAAACAGATGCAGTAATAAAACATCTTCTGCCATTTTTGGAAGAGGATTAATGTGATGAACTACACCTGTGTTTACTCTGATAGACACCTGTGTGAATCTGAGGTGAAGTGACTTCAAACATCCCCTAAAAATCATCTTGACAGGTCGTTGTTGAAAAGTAAACTTAGTTCTGAAAAAAACTTAATAGCAGATGATATTGTATATTTAAAGCACAGTATTTTTTTTATTTTTTGGGTACAGTATGGATCCCCACTGATTATAAAGAACTATATAGCCAACATTGAAGTGTATTCAATATCCGAATATACAAACAACAAGATTCAGTCTGTGCCACACAACTTAAATTGAAATCCTCCCTTCACAGGTTTAGTTTGATAACAGTTTCACTGATGTGCAGATGTGTTTAGATGTATCTCTCTCTCTCTCTCTCTTTCTCTCTCTCTCTCTCTCTCTCTCTCTCTCTCTCTCATTCACCGTTGAGGGAGCACAGTGGAGGTCACACAACAGGATCTGAAGAAACCCGCTGTCGTCCTGCAGTAAACTGTAAGTGTGATACACAAGTGTTGAGGGACTTTCTTAACCTGAGGTTTTCTGTGACACAGTGTTTATTTGTTACTAGTGGTTGTTACGGTAAACATCACTATTCCATCAAAACATTTTAGTGCCTCAAATGCAAAAAAATCATGACAAAAACTAAATAAACAAATGATTTCATATTGCAAAAAATACATTTATTTGGCCAAAAATATGTTTTAAATATATGCTTACATTTTGTGAAAGTAAAGTTCATTTAAATATATTTTTCAAAATATGTATTTCAAAATGTATTTCATGGGCAACAAATACATTTCTAATTTTACAACCATACAGCAAAAATATACATGTTTCCTGGCCAAAATATAGTTTTTTTGCAGTTGAAAATATATTTAATTTTTATATTTTCAAACGTGTTATGTTTGTTTGTAACATACAAAGTTTTTCTTCCAATGCAACGTAAATATACACTGCAAAAAATGACTTTCTTACTTAGTACTTTTGTCTTGTTTTCAGTAGAAATATCTAAAAATTCTTAAATCAAGATGTATTTTCTTGATGAGCAAAATGACCTAAGAAAATAATACTAGTTTTTAGACAAAAAAAAACAATTTAAGTGAATTTATGCTTAAAACAAGCAAAAATATCTGCCAATGGGGTGAGAAAATTTTACTTGAATTAAGTGTTTAAGAAAAAATAAATCTTATTTCACAATTTTTTTTTCTCACCCGATTGGCAGATAATTTTGCTTGTTTTAAATACAATTTCACTTAAATTGTATATTATTTGTCTCAAAACTAGACTTACTTACCCAGGTCGTTTTGCTCATCAAGAAAAAACATCCTAATTTAAGAATCTTTAGATATTTCTACAGAAAACAAGACAAAAATAAGTAAGAAAGTCATTTTTTTGCCGTGTAAATGCTTGAATAGCTTGAATAATAGACACTCCAGCCCAGGTGGTGGCGCTAAACCACCATTGCCAATTGCAAAAATAGAAACAAAGTTCCCCACCCCTGACCACTCGGTGAGTTTCATGTCTTTGTAAACGAAAGTTTAATGCATTTTAGGAAGGATTGTTCCAGTGCACCACCAAACCCACTGTAGAGGTGAAACACAAACACCCGAAAATTCTCAGGGCAGCCGTATATGGGTGCGTTCACACGACAAAATTTCGGGAGTGACAACCGTATTTACTTACAGGTGTGAGTCTGGAAGTGTCCTGTTCAGACAGCAAATTAAAGACACAAATAGAACACTGCCTGTATGAACGAGCAACCGACCTCAAACCCGTATTCTAGTTACATGCGGCGCCTGTAACCATAGTGACGGACGAATATATTAAAAAAAGTATTATTTATGCAATGGGCAAAACTTTATTTATGTAATTAACAAAAACAGCTGGCTGGTGTAACACTTACCATTGTGCAGAGAAAAATAAACAAGGGTGGTTCCTTATTAAAGTTTTAATTTCCAAAACAAATGAACATAAAATCAGTTCAGCAACTGCACGTTTTACCAAAGCAGATATATACAACATAAAAGTAATCATAATGACTTATGAAGCAAATTGATCCGTTTTTGCAAGAAATCGAACTTTATTTAAACCATTAACGCAGCCAAATAGGAAGTGCGCTTACGCTCCCGCTCTGTAGGTGGCGCAGAGAGTATGGTTTACCAACCGCAGGCAAAACCAGCCTCTTAGCGCCACCTAAAGAGCGGGAGTGTAAAAAGCGCACTTTATTTGTTGCCACAGTTCTGTATGGACGCTAATAATGTTGTAAACAACGTTCAATATCCTGCAAAAACCGACCGATTTGCTTCACAAGCAGCCAAAAATGTCACCAGGAGTCACGGAGATTACTTTTGTATTGGATATATCTGCTTTTTGAGCTCTCAAGTGACGCATCTTTTGCCTTGCATTATATGAATCACAGATGGTTTTTTTTTTTGCAAAATATCTTCTTTATTGCTCTACTGAAGATAAAAGGTGAGTAAATAAACAGCTAATTTTTATATCCCTTTTATTATACACTTACCATTATATTAATCGTCCACTTTTAAAGTTTAAACTTTATATATCTCACTTACTGGGCTGCACGCAATTTTATGCGTAATGTAATATGTTCTGTGGCGTCTATGAAGGTAATATAATATCACATTAATCTTATGGAGCAATTCTGGTGCGTAGTTTGCAGTCATTTTCATGCACTGTAACGTTATCTTAACACAAGAGCAACGAATGACGTGACAGACAACTGGTTGTCCAGTGCGATTCCGTTCACACGGCACAGTTTCTCTGTAAATACGGTTGTGAAACCCGAAAAGTTACGGTTGTGAAGTCGGTTATAGAATGCGGTTGTCAAACCCGTAAATAACTGAACTGCGTGTGAACGGAACCGTCTTAAGGACTCAAATACGGGTTTGACAACCGTATTACGGTACCGTGTGAACGCAGCCTATTTCATCATAAACAATCTGAAAACAGGGCTTTAAGTGTAAAATACCGAACTTGTCATTTAATATTCATATGGACATTGTAAACAACACCATAAATTGCTTTATTACAAACTGAATGTAATGGGGCATACACATCAAACGCGAGTTCAATGATTAGCACGAGTAGATTACATACAAAGTCAATGCAAAGAAGCGATCGGACGCGTCCTTGCGTGGGGTGATGCGAGAGACGCAATACGGGCGGCGCGTTTGCCATGAAAACACGCGCTATTCGCCTCAAACACGTCTTCTCCCAAGTTGAAAATATTCAACTCATGCGAAAAATTAGCATAACACGAAGTTAAATCCCACAAGTAATTTAGATCGAGTAATGATACATACACACCAAATGCGGTTCATTGTGTTACTCGCTCTAGATCAGTGGTTCTCAAACTGGGGTCCGGGGCCCACAGGGGGGCTGCGAGATGGTGCCAGGGGGGCCCCAGTTTTATGAACTTTCTATAAAATACATTAATTTATCATGAATTCTGTGAAATTAAACCTAACAAAAATAAGGCAGCACTACTTTGTATTATTTAATGTTTTGTTTAATTAAAATGTGAAGTTTTACAACTGTTTTTTGTCATAAATTTTCTTTGGGGGGGGCGCGAAGGAATGCACCGTACACAAAGGGGGCCGCACGCGGAAAAAGTTTGAGAACCACTGCTCTAAATTACTCGCGGGATTTAACTTTTTTAAAAAATTTTCGCTTGAGTTGAATATTTTCAACTTTGGCGAATACACGTTTGAGGCGAATAGCGCGTGTTTTCACGGCAAACGTGCCTCCTATATCACACGATGGGCATCGCCCCACGTGAGGACGCGTCTAATCGCGTCTTTGTGTTGACTTTCTATGTAATCTACTCGCGCAAATCGTGTAAACCCACAGTAGTGCGATGCTCCGTGTTTGGTGTGTACGTAGCATAAAACAAATACATTTCAATATGAGTGTCCACAAAATACAAACAAATGCATTTCTGTTTGGCCTAACAGAGACATGCGATACACACAAACTCTCTAATGAAACATTAAGGAGTATAGAGAGTTATCAGTGTTTATTATATGTTATATACACATAAATATGAAAGTTAACAGTGAATAATATCTTAGCAAGCAAACAGCCGTCATTTCACTGTTAACTACAGACCCGATTTAGTCTGGCTATGAGTACCCCATTTATAGCCAAAATAAACTTGGTTTGTTCACATGACGTTTTTGCAGAATAACTTGTGAGATAATCCATCATCCAAGTCAACAGTAAATACATGGTGTTTGGTTTCATTTTTTTTCTTTCATTTTTTTTGTGCTATGTCTAGACATCTATTAAATTTCCCTGAAAGACAAATTTTGTCTTTTAAAGGCAAAATTGCTTGGGCAAACGTATGATTACAAGGTAGAGAGAAGGAAATGAAACATTTATGAGCTGCAACTTTATGCAATACATCTCTATGAGCTTGAACTGTATGTAAAGCAGATCTTAATGGCCCTAATGAATCTTAAGACTACAACATGAATCACAGCATACTCATACTGTACCTGCATGCATAAAGTATTAAAGAAACACACAATGGCTGACCTAACTACCTGAACAAGTCCAAGAAGGATTTCCTAATCCCCGAGAGCAAAAATTCACCAGTTATTAATAAAGCGTAATAGTGCCCTCATTACCATATATGCAAATCATCATGATTTTAATGCAAGACCTTTATTCCTCTGGCCTGTGCTTGCACCCTTACCACTCAAACTTTCCCTTTGATGTTAAAACCAAATTCTGTCACCAATGATCCTTATTTGCATGGATCTGATACAATCCCACACTGCAAATTATCTCGTCCCTAGAGATATCAACCAGACGGAAGAGAAATGAAGCCCTTATATAAAAGATAAGATGTCTTAAGGGCCGGAAAATGCAAATGGATTGAAGCGAATGCTGAATCAGAGGGATCCATGGTGGTGCCGGCCTGGATTAGACCTTGTTAGTCACAGTAAGGCCTGACCGCCGATTCAACTTTTGGGTTTAATACCGAAAAGCGATTCACACAATAGGGCCGAAAACATTTCTGGGGGTTCTCCGCTACTTTGTAAAGTAATTCAATGAGTGATATACAATACCTATGAAAACCTGTTTACTTGCTTTATTTACTCGTGCTGTTTAAGCCGTCAGTTTTGGGAACAATGATTTTACATTTGTATGCTGGATCCCAACCTTATCATTTTGTCCCATTAATTCTGACACTGAAATAGTGTTTTGTGAATTCACCTCTTTGTTTTGAACACTATAAGATGAATGTCATTATTCATTATTTATCACTCGGGTATGCATTGTCTATGCCAGCGAAACAAATAATGTGGACTCATAGTAATTCAACAGATAGCACAAAAACACCTCAACAAGCTGCTAAATTATTTTATTGATCTCAAGGACAGTTTCTCAGCATCAGTAAACATTGTGAGATACGACTCCTTATGAAGTCGAACTAAAGTTATTGCTAATCTGGAGTTAAATGAAAAGCCCTTCCAATAAAGTTCCCTCTACACATCATACCCGCAGCGCTGATACAAGACAAAATATAAGAAAAGAAGGAGGGAACGTGTGCCACTTTTTATCTATGTTGTTCAAGGCAAGAAGAAAACAGCCCTGTATGTGAAATCCAGGTTAAAGTCTTATAATCTAATGATAAGGAGCTTCAACGTTTGATTTTAAACTTTGAGAAGACCTCAGTCAATATTAAAGATATCAAGATTATATTTCACAGAATCTAGGATGATTTTATAGACAACAGTAAATCGCAGGCAGTATTTGTGACAATACTAAAATATACCCTGCCGATGCTGAGATGCAACATCGCTTTTAGATCTGTCTGTTATCTTCTAAAGCTGTATGTTTAGAAAACAATGTAAATATATGAAAAGCTGAGAAATGTCCTAGTTAATCTTACCCATGGTTTGTTTACCCAGCATGCCGTATCCTCCCCACTGGTGTTGTACAATGGGCGTCAGCGTGTGTGTGGGCATAGACACACAATGTTTCTCTCCTCCTTCTAAGACTCAAAATTCCCCAAAGTTTCCCATTTCCAAAAATAAAATGGAAATGTAGATTTTAGATATTCTGAAGCCAATAAGTATTGCTTTCCTGTGGAAGGGTGTATGTGTTCTGGGTACAGTATGTTGTTTTTATGTTACAGGTCCCTACTGTAAACCTGCCTCCCAGATGAACAAGTTTAAAAGTAATAGCATCTGGTGTAACTTTTATGTCTGTAGCATAAACAGTAAAGGATGAGTTATATACATATCAATATTTAATATACACACTGCAAAAAATTATTTTCAAGAAAAAATGTTCTTAGAATTTTTGTCTGGTTTTCAGTAAAAAATATCTAAAAATTCTTGAATTAAGATGCTTTTTTTGATGAGCAAAACGACCCAAGAAAATAAGTCTAGTTTTTAGACAAAAAATATCAAATTTAAGTGATTTTGAGCATAAAACAAGCAAACAATTGGGTAAGCAAGTTTTTCTTGAATTTAGTGTTTAAGAAAAATGTTCAAGATTTTTTTGCTTACCATTGGCAGATTTTTTGCTTTGTTTTATGCACAAAATCACTTCAATTTGATATTTTTGGTCTAAAAACTAGACTTATTTTCTTGGTCGTTTTGCTCATCAAGATAAAGCATCTTAATTTTAGAATTTTTAGATATTTTTGCTGAAAACAAGACAAAAATATTAAGAAAATGTTTCCTTGAAAATCATTTTTTGCAGTGTGTATGTTTTGATAATCATTCTAAATCTATTCTCTAACAAAATTCCTTCACAAAAATGCTTTTTGCTAAAAAAAATTATTTTTAAAGAAATTTTTAAGAGTTTATAAGCAGCGAACAAAATATAGATAGGATGAAACGTTTTATTTCCCGTTTTGTTTGTTTATTGTTTGTTTAAAAGCAAAGGGGCTGTTCTTTCATTTGATATATTTGTATGTTTTTATATTGTTAGAAGAAAATTTTCCTGTAAGGCATTTTGTGAAACTTTTGTGAAAATCACAAAAAATGCTGGCGACCACCTTTTAGAAAATTGCTGGTGGGTAATAAGTTAAAACGCTTCCCTGCCAATGACGAGTTTTTCCGGCAATCCATATTTCTGCTATTATCCACCCTTACCCAACTTATAAAACCAGGAAGAAAATCCTTAGGTCAAACAGTTTAAGCTCCGTGTATGTTTTGATCATCGCTTTGAATCTGATCAATATCAAAAGTCCTTCACAAAAATGCAATTATCTCAGCATTTTGCTCAAAATTTGTAAAGAAACCTACCCATATTTGACAGGTGATAAAAAGAGAACATGAAGGTAGGATGAAACTGGTATTTTTTGTTCCTTAATTTGATATATTGTATGTTTATATTAACGTTTTAGGCATTCAACTTTTGTGAAAATCATAAAAAAGGCTGGTGCTGGCTGGCACTTTTTTTAAAACGCTGGCAGGGAAAGAGTTATTAAACTGATAACGTGCAAAAAAGGTCATAAAATATATTATTTATTCAAGAAAAAGGTAATAAATGGCTAAAGCTAAATCTGATCGGCACATTACCTCAATTTCGTGTTACATGTAAACAGCTTTCTCATGATTTTCATGTCTCTGCATGTAAAAGATAAACATCACAAACAGAAATAAGCGTACAGTTAAGAAACTGCAAAATGACAAACTTGTGTTATATTATCAGGTTTTCGGCATAGCTGGTTAATTGATTTGCATGAACACATAAAACTGGTTTCTACAATAAAGATATTTTTTAGAGATATCTACTTATTTTATTTATGTTAACGCACTCCAGTTGAATCACGCAGGAACCCAAAAGTAACCAGATGTAACTGCACATATTGCAACAAATATGAATTGTCAACTAATTTCACATACACTTCGCCACCTGTATTGTCGTGCACATTGGTTGTGTGAACAACAACCAAGCAAGACTGATTAGCAGTCTGATTACTCCATGCAAATGAATGTCCATGCCAAAAATAAATCGCAGGGAATCAGCACATTTCAATCCGGCTCTCATTAAGCACTTCGAAGAGGAAGAGAGGAAAACACGTCTGGAAATAGAGCACAGAATTTATGTGCATTGATCTCAAAACCCCTGGAGCCTCTTTTAGACCCTAGCCTGGTTTTCTCCTCCAGCCCGTCCTCTGGGCACACGTGTTCGCTGGTTGAACCTTACACTTTTGGTGTAAACTACAGACCAGCCTCGTCCCTCCCGGGTGTTTAATGCCTGATAACATCCGCTTTTTGAAGGGAAATAAAAGTTCAACAGCTCGACGGATGAAAGCAAACCGCTTGTGTCTTTACGTCAACACAGTTTGGGATGAAATTAGTAACCGTGCACTGTGTAATCCGAGCTGAAAACTTTCTCACCTTTAAAACCACAAAACGTCCTCAAGACAGATGATCAAAGCAGCAATATAAATTTGGCAGGGTTGTACCGGTACTGAGGTTTCTGCTCGGTTAGTCTATAATTTATATAACCATTTTGGTCAGTTCAACCCATGTGAATTAAAATGATTTATTTGAACTACTCCTGGGGTTTTACTGGTCCAAGAAACCCCCACTCATAAGTCAACATGATATTTTGGTTTCTAGATGGCACATGGTCTCTCCTTCAGTTTATGTCTCTGGGATGTATTTGCATGTTTTCCCACCAGGTGAAATCATTATTCTGATCACTTAGAACCGCACACCTCTCTTCAATAAACCACATAATGAGGTGTTATTTATTTCAGTAGCAAAAAATTCTGTTTAAAGAGTAACGCGCTGAAGTACCTCTTGAGATTTCAAGTAATGCTTCAACCTTTCAATAAATATAATGAATGAGATCTTGAATGACCTTTCTTTCCTCACCAAAATAACAAACAAACACTAACAGGTGTGTGTGTGTGTGTGTGTGTGTGTGTGTGTGTGTGTGTGTGTGTGCGTGCGTGCGTGCGTGTGTGTGTGTGTGCGTGCGTGTGTGCTTGTGTGTGTTTCATTTCAAAGACCATTATGAACCATCAGCTCTTTTCCATTAAAACCATTACAAAATTCCAGTTTGGGTTTTTATTGCAGAAGGATTTAATGGTGCTCTACTGGTTCCCATTCACCAGATAGCAACCCACCAGCAGAAACTAACACATAACCACAATAGACCATTATAGTTTCTATTAAAAACCAATAGATTGTAAAAAGTTCATTATAAGTATAATTATATACAATGTACTACTTTAAATCTTGACTAGCGATGACTTTCTATAGCTTATAAATAAAAGTTGAAATTGTTTAACTTATTTTGATGAGTTAATGTATAGGTTGACTTTTGATCATATCATTAAAAAAAAGGGATGCACCGATACAAAATTTCTGTGCCTATACCGATATTCATTTACTTAGAATGACATATATCGAAACCGATAGTTTTGCTTTTTACTCCTTGTTTTAAATTATTATGTTGTGAAATCCCAACGATATCTCAAGGAAATACTGACATATTTTACGAAGTGGTATTTTGTATTAATACGTATGACCAAATTCTTAAATTTTTTTGTACGATTTGCCTTGACCCCTTTGATGTTGCACTGCAAAAATTACTTTCTTACGGAGTATTTTTTTTTGTCTTGTTTTCAGTAAAAATATCTAAAAATTCTTACATTAAGATGTATTTTCTAGAGCAAAATGACCTAATAAAATAACTCTAGTTTTTAGACAAAAAACATAAAATTTAAGTGAATTTGTACTTAAAACAAGCCAAAAAAATCTGCCAATGGGGTAAGCAAATTTTTGTAAAAAAATTATTGAATTTAGTGTTTAAGATAAACGTTCAAGTTTTTTTTGCTTATTTTATGAACAAAATCACTTAAATTTTATATTTTTGGTCTAAAAACTAAACTTATTTTTACTGAAAACAAGACAAAAATGCTAAATTTTTTTCTTGAAAATCATTTTTTTCAGTGTATCTTGTTTATTGAAATAAATGATGAAAATCAAGAGGTTTCTTACTTAAAAAAGCAACAACAAAAAAATTTTGCCAATGGGGTAAACTAATTTTTCTTACATTTTTCTTGAATTTAGTGTTTAAGAAAAATGTTCAAGATTTTTTTGCTAACCCAATCGGCAGATTTTTTGCTTGTTTTATGCACAAAATCACTTAAATTTGATATTTTTGGTCTAAAAACTAGAATTATTTTATTAGGTCGTTTTGCTCATCAATAAAAAGCATCTTAATTTAATTTTTTTTATATATTTTTACTGAAAACAAGACAAAAATACTAAGAATTTTTTTTCTTGAAAATATTTTTTTGCATTTTTTTTGTCTAAAAACTAGACTTATTTTTAGGTTATTTTGCTCATCAAGAAAATGCATCTTGATTAAATAATTTTTAGATATTTAAACTAAAATCAATACCAAAATTCTAAGTAATAGAAATAGGGGTGAGGTTTCGTTATTGTTTTTATGATACTCGTATGTTTTAGCAGAACTAACATCATATGAATTCATACGAAATAGCCATCTCGAAAATATGTATGAATTCTCTTGAGATCAGGCTGGAAAACCTACAAGTGTCTAAATATTTTTGTTCAAGCCAAATCACGCACACTCAACCCTCGCTGTTTCTGCACAGAATCCACAAAGTGTCATCACATTATCAACTGGTCTTAGCATCCGGCCTTCCCAGTTTTGAAACGCAGCCCCTACCTCCACAGGACGAAGAGGATGCAACAATATTCAGCATGAAATACAGATGGACTGCTCGTGCGTATTATGTCATGCGGGTTGCGTGTTTGTGTCCGTGTGAATCAGTGGAAGTAGAGCGGTTCGCTTCATTAGCCCCAATGTTTCATTCATAAGACAGCTTTCTCTTCAGCCTTCACTGTTCGAGCTTCGGCAAAGTCACGGAATGAGCTGTTGCATGCAAACAGGCATGAATTTAGATGCCTGATACTTTGATTCATGCCAGCTTTCTGTTTCTGAAGCTATTACGCCACAGCGCTATCTATCATTTTCATTGAGTGCTGATAGACCATAAGACGAAGAGCATTCATCCATTGTATTAGAACAAAAATCCAATCTTTGCATTTCTGTAAACATTCAGCTCATGTAAGAAACAACCTTTTGTATTTTTTGAAAGACTAAACTGCATAAACTTGCCTGTAGCTCAGTGGTATTGGGAGGGTTGTGGGTTTGAGTCTTGTTGAACCGCATGGTCATGATGTCTTAAAAGTATAGATGCACCAGTATTGGCAGATTAAAGCAGTTTTCCCACTATTGGCTGATTTTATACCTTGAATAGACTGAACTTGCTTTGGATAAAAATGTAAATGTGTGTTTCAATATATGTACAGCATTATAGAGACTTGTTATACAAGACTGCAAACACAAATTTTTATTTTGTTATTTTTGAGCTGAATTCCAAGTCAAAAAGCTTTTTTCTCAAACAGAAGTTCAAGGCATTGTTTTCCAGTTTCCTCCTTCAAGCGGAGAGTTAAACGAATGAGAAAGTCAACAAGACAAAAAACTGAAACAATTTCTGCAGCGACCCGTCTGCGTGGTACAACTAAATTGAAAAACCTACGTGAATGCGGGGCTTGATTTGTTGTTTATGTAGATAGAGCCAGAAGCATGTTGAGATGTCTGAGTCTGTTCGTAGAAGAGAAGAGACGAATGTAAGCTAGAGGAAAAACATGTTCAGAGGAATAGTGAAATACTTTACTTAAAGGGATAGTTCACACAAAAATGAAAAAAATGTCATTAAAGGGGCCATGGCATGAAAATCTGACTTTTTCCATGTTTAAGTGCTATGATTGGGTCCCCAGTGCTTCTATCAATCTAGAAAATGTGAAAAAGATCAACACACCATTCTCTACAAGCACATGAAAAAATAGGTTGTTGAAATTTTGCTCTCCTTATGATGTCATAAGGAGCTCTTATTATAATAATCCCGCCCCTTAATCTGCACTATCCAACCACAGCACTGCTATTTAGTGCAGAGAAAAGCACAATTGAGTTTTAATTGCAACAAACCACCATCATTGTGATCAGTGTTTGTATTTCATCAGCTCATTCGCATTTTAAAGGACACACCCAAAACGCCACATTTTTGCACACATCTACAAAGTGGCAATTTTAACATGTTATAATAAATTATTTATATGTTATTTTGAGCTTAAACTTCACATATGTGCTCTGGGGGACACCAAAGATTTATTTGACCTTAAAAAAGTCTTGTGCCATGGCCCCTATAATGACTCACCCTTATGTCGTTCCAAACTCATAAGACCTCCATTTATCTTCGAAACACAGTTTTAAGATGTTTTATATTTAATACGATAGCTTGTTGACCCTTCATTGAAAATCTATGTACGGTATACTGTCCATGACCAGAAAGGTAATAAAAACATCATCAAAGTAGTCCATATGACGTCAGTGGGTCAGTTAGAATGTGTTGAAGCAACAAAAATACATTTTGGTCCCAAAATAACAAAAATTACGACTTTATTCAGCATTGTCTTCTCTTCCAAGTCTGTTGTGAAGCGCATGCGCGAGACTAAAGTCACATGACTGCAGTGACGCGGATGACGTATGACGCGGCCGACGTGTTATCTGGTGCGCCCCAGCTGGGGTTTTTTTGTGCGCCCGGGCTTTGTTAACAGTCTGAGGGAGACGCACACTGTAGGTTTAAAAAAAAAACTTCGCAAACATGTCTGAGGATAACACGTCATCCGCGTCACTGCAGTCCCTTTAAAGTAATAGTACATCAAAATAATAAAAAGGTACCTTGTAATTTATTCACCCTTATGCCAATCCTAGATCTACTGTATGTGACTTCCTTTATTGGCTGTACACAAAACATTATTTTATATTGAAATTACATTATTTAATTAATTAAAAGTAAATACATTTACCAAATAACTTACTTTGGTGTCCACCAAAGTGTTTTTTCTGAAGACAGCACACTTTTCCGGTTGTCTGCAATGGGAGCGTAGTGTTTTTTTTAAAGCCAGCTACTGGCGAGGCTTTTTCCACACTTTTTAACCTGTCGCGAAAAAAAAACTTTTTCAACCTTGGGAAAAATGCTGGGCTTGTCAATGTCACTTTTTCCTCAGCCGTCCACACTAAAGCCTGATTTATACTTCTGCATAGCCTGATGCACACCTCTCTAAAAATGTAACAACTTGTCAATTCTATGCACACCGCAAGCGCTGTGATTGGTCTGCTAGAACCCCTCCCTCAGGTCTGCGTCGCATTTCCTCATTCGCATCTCTGCTTGCCACGATAAGAACAACAATGGACCATGTTAAGAAGCGATTTTTAAGAACTCGAGCTGCAACACAACAAGCTGCTTCTTCTTGATGCTGTAGGTTACACCAATAATATGCCCATGGACACTGCGTACTAAAGCCCGATTTATAGTCGTGCGTAAGATCTACGCCGTAACGCCGTAGGTTATCCGTAGCCTGTGCGTATCTCTGCGTAGCCTGACGTGCACCTCGCAAAATTGTTAACAGCGCGTCAGATCTACGCGGACCGCAAGCGCTGTGATTGGTCCAACAGAACCCCTCCCGTCAGGTAAAAAAACTGCGTCATAGGTATGTCAGTTTGCGAAGGTGAAAACAAAGATGAGCCATGTTGAGGAGTGATTTAACTCAACCTGCAACAAAAGTCGCTGTTTATTTACTTCCATCATTGCTGGTCTTCTCAAATCATACACAACAAGTTGCTGTTTCTTCTTTGTGTGTGGGTTA
The DNA here is from genome assembly GCF_027580225.2 of Misgurnus anguillicaudatus. Taxonomy (NCBI): domain Eukaryota; kingdom Metazoa; phylum Chordata; class Actinopteri; order Cypriniformes; family Cobitidae; genus Misgurnus; species Misgurnus anguillicaudatus. The sequence goes on along the minus strand of NC_073350.2, from coordinate 33,481,133 downwards.
ACTTGCCAAGCTTCTTCTTCTTTGACGGTCGTGCTGCTACTATGGTTACAAGCATGGTTACTGCCCACCAGCGGTCTGCGTGTGTTTGCACGTCGATGCGGATGACAACGCAAAAGTATAAATGAAAACCGACACGGACCTACGCACAACTATAACGAGCCCTTAACCGTCTGCATGTAATTGCATGTTGATGTGAACAATGACACCGAAGTATAAGGGTCAATGACGTGACAATAATTTTTTTGTGTTCCATAGTTGAATTAAATGTAAATTTGCAGATTACTTGCATACATTCTCTTCTTTGAAGACTAAGTCTAAGATTTCTGGTTTTATTTCATTTTGAAAGAATAATAATTGCAAAAATGTAAATGTATAACCGGTCTGTGTCAATTGGTGTAATTAGTATTTTTTTAAATAAAATTTAAATATATTCATAAAAAATTTGGAATATAATATAATCAACTAGTTTAGTGCAATATGATTGTTTTACATACATTTTTACATAATTTGTCAAAGATTATTTAGAAAACAAAGCTGTTTTCAACATATGTCAGGACAAATATTACAAAAACGCATTAAAGTTTACATTTAGAAATAACTAATAAAATGCTATTTAATTATTTTTTTTGATGATAACGCTTACATGGCATCGAGGTGGATAAAATATTTAATATTTCTCATTCTTTGACGCAATTGGTGGTTACACCATTTGGCATTTTCAGGTCCATTCAGTCTTAAAATTTCATTAAAATGGTGCAAATGTAATTTTTATTGCATAAAATTAACATAAATACACTATGTGCATTAAAATAAACCTGATGCATGCTTTTTAAAAAAGTTTTTTTTTATATATTTTTGAATTTCTAATTCTGCCAAACCGTTTGTTTGTTTTATTATCACTGACCCATAAATAAAGTTCAAATCTGCTTTATTGTCAATTCTTCCACATTTACACACAGAGAATTGAAATTAAATTTCTCCCAGACCGTTGGTGCATACAATTAACACTAGAACATTAAAATACAGATAATCAAATATAAAGTACAACTATACAAATAGGTTTTGTAAAACTGATGCGTAAAGGCATAGGTTCGGCACAAACCGGCACGACCTACAAAGCAAATGCTGCCAAGTGCCCACAGTTTTTGAGCTGTGTTTAAATGCTTTAGTGGACACACAGCCTTGCTGTGCATGATTCATAACAGACATTATTCAAAGGAAAAAAATCACTCTACCACATGACCTCTTCCTGACTTATTGTTTTATTGCGAATCCCTTTGCGTGAAATGTTTGTTTACTGAAAGTGATGTATGGTTTATACTCTGTACAGTAAATCAATCAAACCTATTCATGAGACAACTGTGCAGACCAAACAAGTCGTGCATTTGGTAGTATCTTAACTGGGTACAGTACACAAAGTCAAAAGTAACAGAAGTGATTTAGGGTAAGATATATACCTGACAGATATTAGCATGCGGTGAGGAAGACACAGACTCAAGCCTGCTGCTGGGACCAGCAGATGTCCCTGCTGAAATGTCCTTGAAATGACTCAGGGACTACAAAATTCATTTGCTCGTATTTGCCCTGTTCATGGGTGATCCAATTAGTGCACATAATTATTTTAAATCCAACTCGCTGACCTCAGACCTGTTGCACTTTGACCCTAAATGTCCATAAGGCAGGAAGCAAGAAGCATGTATGCTGTCATTTGTAATACACATATTTAGGGTAAAGATGAATATTATCCATTTATAGTTTATCCATTTTTTATATGAGGTCGAATGCGATATGAAGCAGCTTCATATTTCATCTGTGGTTTTCTGGTGGCATTATTTCAAGGTTTCTTACGAACACCCTTGAAACTGTTTTAACATTTCAGTGCTTTGTCTTTGAGGTCTGCCCAGTCTAGCTGTGCCCTTATGCGCTGCAAAAAATGACTTTCTTACTGTATTTTGTCTTTAGTACAAATATCTAAAAATTCTTAAAGGGACACTCCCCCTTTTTTGAAAATATGCTCATTTTCCAGCTCCCCTGGAGTTAAATATTTCATTTGTATTGATTTGGAATCCATTCACTGAAAAAAATGATTTTCAAGAAAAAAAATTCTTAATATTTTTGTCTTGTTTTCAGTAAAAATGTCTAAAAATTCTTAAATTAAGATGCTTTTTCTTAATGAGCAAAACGAAGAAAATAAGTCTAGTTTTTAGACCAAAAATATTACATTTAAGTGATTTTGTGCATAAAACAAGCAAAAAAAATCTGCCAATAGGGTAAGCTAATTTTTTCTTTAATTTTTCTTGAATTTAGTGTTTAAGAAAAATGTTCATATTTTTTGCTTACCCCATTGGCAGATTATTTTTTTTTTTTTGCTTGTTTTATGCACAAAATCACTTAAATTTGATATTTTTGGTCTAAAAACTAGACTTATTTTCTTGGGTCATTTTGCTCATCAAAAAAAGCATCTTAATTTAAGATTTTTTAGATATTTTTACTGAAAACAAGACAAAAATACTAAGAATTTTTTTAAGCAAAAAATCTCAAACTTTTTTCTTAATCACTTAATTCAAGAAAAATTCAAGAAAATTTTACTTGTAAAACCGAAGTGATTTTAGATGCAGAACATATTATCGTCCGACTGAATAAAGACATTTTTTTTAAATTTGGAATAAGACATGATGATTTGTGAATAGTAAGACTATGAATTAAGAAAGTAGGTTCACCAACACCTGTTCATATCAACTCAAACTACACACGCAAGGTTATTGCATGAACCTTGATGTGTTGAGCTGTGGTTGCACTCATCAGTGTTGGGTGTAACTAGTTAATTAGTAATCAGTTACTGTAATTTAATTACTTTTCCCTTGAAAAAGTAAAGTAAGGGATTACTTTTATTTTTCTTGTAATCTAATTACAGTTACTTCTGATGTAACTAAATACTGTGTTTGAACTGTAAAACTATTATGTATACTATAATAAATAGTGGAGTTAACAGGTTTTAGTTTACAATTCTCACTATTAACTGGTTGATTATTAGCATTAAAATTACTGGGATGTTGGCTGTTTATAAATAGGCCTACTTAAATAGCACATATTAATGCCTGATTCTGCAAAACCTTATTCTACATCGTTAACCCTCCCCATTTCTACCAATACATAAAATAAACAACTACTTTAGCAGTAGTTGGAGTATATTGAGGCAAAAGTAGTTAATTGTTAATAGAGAGAATTGGACCCTAAAGTGGGACCAGAATAATTTATGCACTTATATAGTATATTGTTTCTTCGAGCCATTTCAAGCCTATCCTTGTATCATGTACTAAATAGGATTTAGAAAGTAATTAGTATTAAGTAATTAAATACTTTTTGGAGAGAGTAATTTGTAAAGTAATTTAATTACATGATTGAGGATGTAATTAGTAACTAGAAAATGCACTTCCGGAGGAACCGCAAAAGTGTGCTTGCTCTGGTGCGGTCACTAACGTGATTTGTGAAATGTTACATTTTAGAATGTTTTTTATCTTGTGCATCCTCGCATTGGAGTCCCAAGTTCATGTACAAAGTTTGGTTTCAATACGTGAAAGCATTCCTGACACACACACACACACACACACACACACACACACACACACACACACACACACACACACAGAAATGTATACAGGCTTGTAACCAGGGGTGCTTCCAGCATTTAAGGACATCCGGGGCTTAGCACAGACCATTTTATGTAAATACAGGGATAGCTAGCTAGCCTAGAACCAACTATAACGGCTGTGCTGCACATGTTCAGGGTTCGACATTAAGACTTGTCCGCTTGTCCGGGACAAGTGGATTTTTTGTAGGACAAGTGTAAGAAAAAATCAGTTGTCCGACTCCTCTATGAAAAATCCCTTGCTCTGCCACTGATTATCAAAACACAAAAAATACATTATATTATAAAACTTTACCCGGACAAGTGACTTTTGTGCATGGACAAGTGAAACACAAATTTACTTGTCCGAAGGACAAGTTCCTCAAAAAGTTAATGTCAAGCCCTCAGTGTTTTCTTATTACATTTTTTTAGAATTGTAATTTAAATAATTTTAATTTTTGAGTGAACAATCCCTTTGAAGTGCCATATTTTACACACTAATTTTGTACATAATATACCAAAAATCCTTTAGTACTTAAGATAATCTTAAAAACATGAGACTTAAAGGTGCAGTGTGTAAATTTTAGCGGCATCTAGTGGTGAGGTTCCAAATTGCAACCAAAAGCTCAGTTCACAGCTCACCCCTCGCTTTTGAAATGCATAGAGAAGCTACGGTAGCCACCACAGGACAAACATGTCATGATTTTGTCCATTAAGACTGTAGAAACATGGTGGCACAAAATGCCGACTTCCATGTAAGGGGACCCTCTGTGTATGTAGATTAAAACATCTCATTCTAAAGTAATAAAAACATAACGGCCATATAAGAGCCATATGAAAGGTCTTTATACACCCCTGATAATATAGTTTTGTATATTATTTTGCATTTCTGTCAAGAGATCCTTCTAAAAATTACACACTGCACCTTTAATGTAGGCCAGAGTTCACGTCACAAAAAGCAGCAGATATAAGCTGCATTTTATTGATCATAAGCTCATTTTTAAAATAAGCGATAGGAAAGAGCGACAGCAGCACTGATAGCCTAATATCGTTTCATTTCTTTACTATTTATGAATATGATTGTGTGTTGAGCGTCTACGACAGGGCTATTCAATTAGTTTGTCATGAGGGCCAGAGATATATCAGTGATGATGACGACATATACATTTAAACATACTCATGTTGTATTTTGAAACTGCATAACAACAAAATAAGTGCATTGTACAATATACTTTTTCTACAAACATGTATTTTCAAACTGCATACAACAAAACTTGTGCATTGTAATATGACCAAGTAGGCTTTATCTACATCCTTTTGCAAGCACACTTAATTAATTACTTTTTTTGAGTAACTTACCCAACACTGGCGCTCATGGAAGCAACAAAAGTTCAAAGCCAGCATGCAACATTTACTGATCCAATATCTCCCTTTTTAATAATTTCTGGTGGAAAATGCAAAAAATAAGAGATTCACTCGGATGAACCCTCTCTCTTCGCCAAAGTTACGCAAGACTTGAGTAATAATGTAGTTTATTGGAATGTTACCTTCACCACCTGCCATCATTTGCATCCACGGTGCACTTGCTAGCGCGCCACTGCTTCTGGCATACGCTCAGCTCGGCAAAACTCTGGAGCTTTTCCAACGGCTCCGTATGCCGGGCCTCTGGGAGTCAGATCGTGTGATAACACTTTGAAATGATAGTTTAGCCCAGGAGAGCACTTGACACGCAATATATTTCCCACTCAGATCGACAGTCAAAGCAAACTCAGAGCAGGGTAAACATCAGCTCAGGGCGCAGACACGGCGCCAGATCCAGAGGAAAGAGCGCCCATCACACGCCGGCGTGAAGAAACGCATCCGGTCCACCGCACAATTACCACTCTGTCCATCACGGCCCTCATCACCGTAGGCTTTTCTCACTCAGCGCAGATGCATTTATTCTCTGTTTGCCCTGTCTGTGTTTTCAGACCTGACAGCTGTAAATAGACAACAGGTAATGTATTGACAGTTTGATAAATAGTGTTGGCACTGGATATAAATCAAGCAGTGATGTATGTTTGTTTGTTTGTTGTGGGCGACTCTCACCTCTTTGTCATATTAATAGTTTCCCAGATGAGACGGTTAAGGTGTCAGGGGAAGGATGTCTGGTGTTCCCACACACAAGCAAACGAACACGATCTGCTCTTTGATCTGTTTGAGCAGACTAACATTATGGTATGCAATGTTTTCTTCAAAGCAAAAGTTAACTTACTATTTATTGATCTTCACACATCCTGTTGCTCAACTGCATCGTGTTAGCAGCGCTAAGGTTGTGGGTTCAATCCCAGGGAACACATATACATATACCTTTAAGGACGGTTTCACATTTGGTGCGATTGCCTGGTCCGAACCCGAGTTCGATTGCTCCCCCCTCCCCATGCCCCCCATGGACTGTTTTCACATATTATTTTTGCATCCGAACCGCGGTACACTTGCATCATCAAGCTGCAGCCGGCGCGTTCTCATGTTGCTTGGCAACCGCTGTAAACGAGAAGACGACAAGCGTGATTGACTAACGGCGCATTCACACAGGGCGTCAGCGTTAATGCTTCCCATTCACTTTTAATGGGTGACGCCATGCGTTGCCGAACTGAATTGTGGATCCGTCGGCGCCGCGTCAGTGCCGTTGCTCGCGGCAGAAGTTGAACATTTCTCAATTTTTCAAGCGGCAACGCGTGCGTCAGCCAATCAGATCGCCTTATGCAAATAACCTAGGCAAAGCCAGCCAATTACGTTTATGGAAGAACGGAGCATGTGTAGCGGCCACTGTGATTGACTAACGGCGCATTCACACAGGGCGTCAGCGTTAACGCTTCCCATTCACTTTTAATGGGGGACGTCATGCGTTGCCGAACTGAATTGTGGATCCATCGGTGCCGCGTCAGTGCCGTTGCTCGCGGCAGAAGTTGAACATTTCTCAATTTTTCAAGCGGCAACGCGTGCGTCAACCAATCAGATCGCCTTATGCAAATAACCTAGGCAGAGCCAGCCAATTACATTTATGGAAGAACGGAGCATGTGTAGCGGCCACTGTGATTGGCTGTTGGCCACGCTTCAGACAAGCCTTCCGTTAAGCGTTAACGCTGACGCCCCGTGTGAATGCACCATAACTGCAAGCAGAGAGAGATGATTTCTGAATGCCTCCGCAAAAATTGACGTCGGCGGACAGACCGTTGTCATCGACAGACGAAAGTGCGTTTCTGTATTATTTCTTTGAAAACAAAACCAAAGGTTTTAAAAAATAAGAACAAAACTCAAGCAAGCATTCTATGCATTTTGTTGTCAAGGTAAGTGCACGCACACAAACACACACGTCTGTTTTGGTGGGACATTCCATATAATACGTAATTAACAGTGGTTCACTTCCGCGATTTGGTACGATTGCGCTCACATTATCACATTAGAACCGATCTGGAGTTCACATGAAACGAACCCCAGACCACCCTTTTTAAGCGGACTCGAGTAAGTTTCGCGGGTGCGCACCCGAGTTCGGAAGACAGCGTTCACATCATCCAAATGTACCAAACTCTGATGTCAATCGAACCCGGGTGCGCACCAAAAGTGCTAATGTGAAAACGCCCTAAGTGCTCCTGTATCTCCAGCCTGGTCTCACTGTTTATATGTAACTTTCAAAAACACAAAACATATTTTTTGTACATTTAAATAGATGCTGAAGTGTACAGTGTAGTAGTGCTGCCTCACGATTAGTCGCGACTAATCATTTGGAGAATAAAAGTTTTTGTTTACATAATATATGTGAGTGTACTGTGTATAATAATTATGTATAAATACACACACACACACACACACACACACACACACGCACGCATGTATATAATTAAGAAACATTTGCATGTGCATATACATGTTTATATTTATATATAATTTATATTATATATAAATATAAATATCTATAAATATATTTTTTATTAAAATTATACATGTATGTGTGTGTATTTATATAGACATAATTATTATACACAGTACACACACATATAAATGATGTAAACAAAAACTTTTATTCTGCAAACGATTAGTCGCGACTAATCGTGAGGCAGCACTACAATGTAGACATATTTAATCATAGCATTTTTACAGTTACAAGACGTAAAACATTTACAAATCTTTCATACCATAAAGATTACTGTATAATTTCAATTTAACAATTTAATAGCTAATGTTACCACCCTTTTTTTTTTTACAAATATCGACCAAAAGACGGCAATGTCGCAAATGTGACGATAGCATGCACGAGTCAATGAGCATTTGATATCACTGCCATAAAGCAATGTGTTGTAAAGCTTCTTGAGGCGCAATATTTGAATTTAAATTCATAACAAACGCAAGATTTGACATTTTCAGTTGCTGATAAGAACTGGGGATCAAGATCGCTGGATAAATGGCTGAATTTGGATCAGTTCCTTGCAATCCAATGTTAAAGATGTGGATTACAGCGAATGAATAAAATGAACATCTTTTATGAATTTATGTTGTGTTTTGGTTGAATTATTATTGCATAGGAGAAAATGCCTTTTGTGTGTAATGGCAAACAAACTAAATATTACAAAATGGTTAAATAATTACAGAAATGTTATTCATTTTAAGGTTTTAAAGTGTAGTCTAAATTCTCTGAAAGTCATGAACATTTCATTAGGTAAATGAGTAAACTGTCTTAAATAAAAAAGTCAGAAAATATGAGTCAAAAAGCCAATGCCCACGGTTTAAATATTTATGAAACAAATCAATGTATACCTTGTAATGCACTGTAAGTTTTCTTGGAAAAAAGCCTCTGCCAAATGCATAAATGTAAATAAAAGCATCTGCCAAATGTGTGGTATAATTTTGTTCAATTGGAAATAAATTGAATAGCTTTTATGCAGTTCTTGTTAATACAACAACAGTTAGTAATTTGCTAATCTGCTCATTTCCAAAAAACACCAAATAAAGTCTATGAAGAATCTGCTAATCTCCAAAAACACCATACAAAGTCTATAAAGAACCATACAGCTCATGCATTTGGTAGACACTTTCCAAAGCAACTTACAGTTCATTACATGGTATACAATTTTATTCGTATGTCATGTGGTCCCTGGGCTCAAACTCATGACCTTTTGCGCTACTAATGCATTGCTCTACTGATTCATATGTACGTCAGAATCCTTTTGTGCTCCATGAGAAAAAAAAGAGCATGCAAGTGTTGGACGACATGAGGATGAATTAATAATGACAGTACTTTTATTTTTGGGCGAACTATCGCTTTAAACTTTCAGCGTACTTTTTCACTGATGTTTTTATTCAAGATGGGTCTGTCTGAGGCTTCGGATGACCTTCACAACAGAGAAACAAATACAGCAGCAGCAGTGAAGGTGGACGGTGAATGCTTGACAGCTTACATTTAAGGAGATCACAGCAACCTTATCTGTGTGCAATCATCACAACAAGGACTTCAAGATCCACACACACATTTAAAACAACTTTTAGATGAGCCAGAATGTTTGTTAGACTATTAATACATTACAATATATTAGCTGCAGCGGCTCATCGTGTTGCCATTGAAAAATGGTATATCTTGCTATAGACGGTTTCAGCGGTAAATACATAAACAAATGGCTTTCGTGGACCAAACTTAACTTCCGATAGACTTCTGCATAGAATCAATAAAAACAGAGTCTCTCTAGAGTAGATTATTTCTGATGACAAGGAAAATAAATAACCAGTAAATCACATTAATTCAAATCAAGCTTATCAACCATTTCACTGAGCTAATGTTACCGTAAAATTAATGGCTGCCAAAGTGCCAGACCTCCTTAGCACTGCAGTGATCCATGCTTGTCGTCTCCCCTCGTCTTTTGAAAACCGAAAAAAATTATTTTCCACAAGGTATTTGTTCCAGAGGTCAGTTTAGTCACTAGCCAAACCGATAAACAAGCACAGACCGGAAGTTAACTTCAGCCTAAATGCTAGCATATAGCATTAACTACCATATAGCGCTAACTCAGCAGTCATAACTTGGTTTTTAGCATTTAACAACATTGTAATTAATTTCATGTGTAATTTAATGTTGGGGTGTACATCTCGACTGTAATGTCACAGTCGGTGTTATGTTGAGATTGGTCTGTTTTCCAGCGATCTTTTGCATGCACAAGGTTTACAAAAGGAGGAGGGAACAACCATGTTTGAGGCTCACAATCTGTTAATACCATGTACAGAACTTTTATTATTCATCTATGCCTACATAAATACAGTTTTACATTCTATGGCACCTTTAAATAATGTCCCTTACTACACTGTAAACATTTTCTGTAGAAATTACAGTATTACTGGGTATTACTGGCAACTAGCTGCCAGTAACTTACTGTAGATTTTACATTTATGTTATTTACTGGCAACATTTTGTTCAAAGTTAAATGAACATGAAACATTTTTAGACTTTATCTTCTACAGTAAGTTACTGGCAACCAGCTGCAAAATTACAGCAAATTTTTTACAGTGAAGTATAGATATAATGTACCTTTGAGGTACTATGCAACCTTTAGGTACAAAGATGCTTACGTTTTGGGCTTGGGGCCATGTGGTATATTGAGTTTCTGTAATATATCAATATTTTGTCCCAGCAGGATACAAGACAATATCGTCTTTATCGGTATGGTCTGATGCAACCCCCATTTTCTGCAACAAAAGCTTTGTCAGGTGTAATCTTTCCAACCAGCTCGCATGAGATGTACAGTATGTTTTTGGAACAGGGATGAAAACCTTATTTTAAAGTTTTAATAAAGGTGACATCTCACATGAGGCTTTAACTTGTATATAAACATTTAAATACCAAGATATTTATCATATACTCTATTATCATTCATCCTAAAATTACCGAGATATGAACGTCATGAATGTCACACTAGTACCGCCCCAGTGACAGCGTTTGTACCTTTATTTCTGAGCATGTAGTATACAATCAGTTCTTTTACTTCTTAATATTCCTTGCAAAACATTTGGCCCATTTTTATTATAATTGCTATAATTATAATCACATTTTTTATGTCTATATCTTCTCTTTTCTGTGTTCTCATGTTGTAACCCTTCATATTGTTTGCCTATGGTTCAGTGTTTCAGTTTTAATGTTTTTTTTGCTTCTGTGCACAGCCTGTTATTTATTATTAATGATATTCACAGACTTTCCTCTTCTATTTGTATGATTCCTTTAAAGTGTAGCTAAGCAACCCATTATTTCAAAAAGTCCAGCACATAAGAGCTTTGTTGACACCCCCGACAGCTTATTAGCACCATAACAATGATTTGGAGGATATTTGAGGTCGGATTCACCGTAATTACATTGTCTTTCTTTCTTGGCCCCATGTTGTTTTATTTGAGTGAAGGATAGGCTTACAGTTCCTCTTCAATCTGTAAATATGTTATTAAAGAGAAAATATTTCTTTTAAAATGAGTTTCTTGAAGTGATAAATGACGGAATATTTGTCAGAAAGAGTTCCAGAAACGCTAGCATTCAGATGGCTGGCATTTTCAAATATAAAATAAAAAATAAATAATAAGGACATGACAAGTAAACAAAGCTTGTTGGTGTTTTAGCACATACCTGATTTTACATTATTAACAGTAATGTTGTCCCACGCTAACCTCTGATAGATTCTCACTAAATATTTAACAGAGGTTTCGATATCTCCTTGAGCATTTACACATAACATCTAACAGCGTTGTAATTTTCTTTTATTAATATTTGACGGTTTGTAAACATGAAATGACCTACAGTATTTACTATTTGTATGTATTTGCATATAAAGTGTGTTTCTAGCAAAATTATGTTATTGTTTATTTGGATAGACACAAAAACACTTCACAGAAACAAATAAACAAGTCATTGCCCAGCAAGCAATAACCATCATTTCACCATCTACGTTAACTAGCTTGTGAGATGTCTGATATTCCATCATGTAAACAAAGTCAATACTGATTACAAGCTGTTTGGTTTTATTTATTTTATTTTATTTTATCTTATTTTTTAATTTAATTTAATTTTATTTTATTTTATTTTATTTTATTTATTTTTTTTATAAAATTTTCACTGACAGCCCAAATTTTGCTTTGTTTTAGTCCAGACGTTTGGGCTGTGTTTGGATGGCTTTAAGGCACAACGGCGGCCGGTGACTTCTTTTTTGAGGGCGCACGATGCAAAGTTCGTCACAACATGTATTTAGCCTGTCATGTGTGTGGCTCGTCATTTCAAAATATGTGTTCAGCTCATGCGTCATTTCACAATTATGATATTATTTATTTGGATGGACACAAAAATGATTGGATTCAAATAAACATTTCATTGCCCAGTAAGCAATAGCCATCATTTCATCATCTACGTTAACTATAGACCCGCTATACTCCAGTCCAGTTATAAGTAACCCAATTCTAGCCAAAATAAATTTGGTTACATGCCGTTTTTTCCAAAATAACTTGTGAGATGTCTGATATTCCATCATGTAAACAAAGTCAATATTGATTACAAGAAGTTTTATTTTATTTTATTTTATTTTATTTTATTTTATTTTATTTTATTTTATTTTATTTTATTTTATTTTATTTTATTTTATTTTATTTTATTTTATTTTATTTTATTTTTTACTGACTGACCAAATTTTGCTTTGTTTTAGTCCAGACGTTTGGGCTGTGTTTGGACGGCTATTAGACGTATTGGCGGCCGGTGACTTTTCGAGGGCGCACGATGCAAAGTTTCGTCAAAACATGTATGTAGACTGTCATGTGTGTGGCTCCTCATTTCAAAAGATGTGTTCAGCGCATCATGTAAACTAATGTGCATCATCCGTCATTTCAAAATAAGTGCCTGCTGCATACGCGTCTCAGGGGTTTATGATAAAAATGACATGTGCCATATACTCACTTAACCTCATGTAATCAGAGTTTAGTGTTAAATTAGTGCCTTGCGTGTATTTTGTGAACGTGAGCGTCTATTTTATCATAAACCCCCTCGAAGCGTCTGCAGCAGACACGTATTTTGACCAAACGCATGATGCACATAGGTTCACATGACGCAACAAACACATATTTTGACATGACGAGCAACACACATGACACATTTTTTGAATTCGCGCTCCTTGGAAGAGAGGTCACCGGTTGCCACTGATTCAACGTCTTTTTTAAATGCAAGATTTCTTGCTGGGTGGTTTTCTTTCCTGATGTATTTTCAACTTGCTATTTATGTTGCATTTACAGGATGAGCCATTACCATTATGGAGATTATTTTATTAGACAAAAATAGCCACAAAGCTATCATACATGCAGTCAAAGCAATAAAACTCCAGATTTGATTTTATGGCTGCTCTTTTTCTCGCAAGCAATTTCCACAATCCTCTATGAGCATCATACTGTACAGCTGCGTAAATTATTTTTCTTTTCACTTCATGGAGGCCGATCAGTCGCGTTTCTCTCCATCCACAAAGCAGCTGTCCCAAGATTGAGCTAAACTTCCCAGCACTACAGTTTAAAGTTACACATGGCTTTAGCTGTACGCACTGAGCTATGTAATGAGAGGCGGTAATACGAACGAATGCTCGTCTCCCACAGTTGATGTTTTCCTTCGGGAGGCCGGAGGGTTAAGATCTCCGTACCACAACACCTGAGGCAGCTGGTTGAATCCTCTCAGCTGTGGAAGTTGCGACGGCTCTGATAGGAGTGAGCTGATTGAGCTGAGCTTTCGTGCTCCGTCATTATCGTTAAGCAAACTGCCGTCTCTCAGCGTAATGAAGACTAAAACCGTTCAAGCAGGACATTATGAATAAGGCAATCAAAACTGAAGTGCCGCCCTCTTTAAACTGATTTCACGAACGGGTCACATTTATTTATGGTTATGAATATGGCAAATTAACATGCGCGTACCTTAACGTTGTCGCATAATTGTTCTTTTATTGCAAGTTGTTGTAGCAACTCAAAACTTTGGTGTTTTAAGCATGCTACATGCAGTTTCCCAGATCCGCTCTGAAGATGTCTCAATGTTGATTAATAATTGTTGGAAAGATATTTTCACGCTCCTTGACATTCTCTTGTCTTTTGTCTTGACTATTATATACAGTATTTCTAATTACGGATAATATTCGTCGCTCAATGAAACTGATACTTTCAGATACTCAATGCACCTGCTGACCATTGACAGTCTTTGGCGACGGGTTTGGGGATATGAGCCTAAAACTGTACTGTACAATTTATGCCTACATTCAAACTGAAGTGCCACATGCACTTTTTAGCTTTTTGTGTGAGGCTGCTCACAAGGCCTTATGTGGCCCATTTTACAGTCACGTGTATAATCAACTTAAGTAATAACACATCCAGTTTAATGGCACAGACATTTCATATTAACTCTATTGGCCATCGGCATAACACAATTACGCATGATAAATATTTACAGCATGACTCTCAACTTGGCCTATGCTTCTGGTCTATATTGCACAAACTTGAAATATATAGCTCCACATTCAATGTTTTATAATTAATAAGGATAAATGGATATGTTTAAATACTGGTCATAGAGCCCTGGATGCTACAAATGGCTTTTCCCAGGTGTTGGTCGATAAAAGAATATGCTCATAAAAACATATTTTCAAAGACATGCTAATGATTCGGACCCTAGAGGTTTTCGCTGTGTAACTCTCTCAATGTCATAATAAAAGAAGCTTCGGCTCCCTGCCTGGTTTGAGTCAGAGTCACAGGTCAAGCGTTTGAAGTAAAAAGCTGTGTGAAAATCTCTATTGCACAGGGAAGGGCAAAGCAGACTGTCACTCTTTAACTGTTAGCAGAGGTTCTTCAAGGTCTCTCCTTGACATCTGAGATTTCGAGTTTCCTTTATTTAATCAGGTGAGGAACAATACAGTATGCTAGACTGCATGCATTTTTTGGGGAGAGGGGGGCATGTTATGTTGTTGAATGGAATATTATCCCTTACGAAAATTAACCATGGTTTTATTGTGGTAAAAGTGTAGTAACCATGTTTTTTTGATGTATTATTGATTACTATCAGCAAAACCATGATTTTACTACACTAACCATGGTTTAACTATGGTTTTTGAAAAACATATGGTTGTCAAAACCATGGTTATTTTGTGGTTACCATGGTTTTACTACAGTAACCATGTTTTTTTTGGTTTTAACTGTAGTAAACCCATGGTTAATTTTCGTAAGGTATAGCATCTTATTGACGTGCAAAAGTTTAGAAAAGTTTATTAATATAATTTTAAGTCCAGTATTTCAATCTGAGCATAGTTATTACATTTACATTAGTCTTGGATATACAGCATTTTGGGTTTTATGAAAAAAATAATATATAGGCTGGTTTAATATATTATATAGCATTATAATTTAATTTAACCTGATTTTTAATTATCTACAATATATAGGAGGGGGAAGGTTAATGATATTCTTAATAAGAGTCTGAATAAATTGTCAGACCATAAAATAAATAGAAAATAAAAAAATCTTACTTTACAGTTGACATAACACGTACAACAATAAAATAAAATGAAAATATCAGTCACTAATGAAAGAAGATTAAGCTCACACGATTATACTTACATTTTACGATGATTATTTTAAAAGCACAAAACGTTTGTATTGCTTTCGATAGCTCACACTGCGCATGCGCCGTCGCGCCAATTCACATACAAGAATCAACAAAATTATTATAACATAATTTAAAAATTAAATTATTTAAATAACGTGTACATTTACATATTGGTATAAAATCGTCTTGGCAAAACCAATCTTTCAATAGTAATAATTTTAAAGTCTGCAGGTTGTCAAGGCAACCGCCCGGAAGGTTATCTGAGGACTGCGTTTGGCCTCGTGACAGCAGTGTTTGTCTCCGCTTTAAAATATTCATCAAGGTCTTCACGACACCGATAATACATCAAAATCATCTCACTTGGTAAGTTAAGTAAACAGTTATTATGCCGAGGACGATTTGTGTTTAATCTTGTTTCTAAATGTTTGTGCTATAACTTTACGTCAGCATGCGAGTGGTCTTGAAAGTTGGGACAGGTTTAGGTTAGTTTACGAGTGTATTTTCATGGTTTTCGCGTCGTTATTCTGAATTAACAACATTAAAACCGAGAGTACAGCAGACCATAGACACCACATTGACCATTATATTGTGCCATCTTGTGGCTTTCCGTGAATAACAGGAACAATCAATAAATGTTTAAAGGCTCCACAATGAATAACCAAGAAAAATAAGACAAATCATGCCTTGACAACTATTGCTTTTATAAATAACTGGAGACGACACGTGTGTGTACTACACATAGATCATAACCAATGAAATCAGTTGAGAAATGTAAACGTTAGTGCTTCTAATCCAGAAAAACACAGCTCCTTGTTTAATTATGTGTTTAGGCAGTGTTGCCCGTACCAATATGGCGTCGGTGCTTATGTTTGGCCAAAGCGTTCAATGCAGCATCTATCAGACATTTTGCAGAATGTGAGGGGGCGTGTCCAAGGTTTATGATAGTGTTTATGTCATTTACATATAGGGGAGCTAAAGGTCATGTAAAGGGTGTGAACTGGTCATGCTATATAAACCTTATACTGTATAGATTATACTGTAAATGCTAAGTAACAAGAACAAGCTTAGAAATACAAAAAAGTAAGATTTGTATGTTGCATATATTATGGATGAAAACCAATTTAACCCCTGAAATTAAGGTGACTGCCTCAGAGATTCCTAGTGATGTTTATAATATTCCTCATGTGCAGTGAAGCTAGCATCTCTGGAATTGACTCCTCAAAAACAGATTAGTGTGGGTTGACTGCTTCGGAAAATTGCTGACCTTTCCCACCTTGTAGCGACTAACGCGGTAACATCTGAAGTGGCCAATGAAGTTTAATTGTCCAAACATTTATTCTTCCATTAACAAAGTGCAGAGCCGCCTTTAATGGAGTGAGGGTCAGGACTCTACTGCCTGGCTTTTTACGCAGGAGCTCTCTTAAATGCAACGACACACACACCGTTTATTCAGATAAACACTCAGCACACTTACATAGATTCATTGTAAGATCTGATTGGAAGAGCCATCTCTTCAAAGCTGTTGTAAATTAAAGCAAATAAGAGAGGAGTTGGTTAGTGTGTGACCTACCTTGGGTACCTTGGCGTACCTTGGTGTTCTGTTTTCATTGCCGTATGAGTATTAATATAGAAATGGCTTGGTCATGCGATGCTTATTAATGTGTTAAAGGGGACATATCATGAAAATCTGACTTTTTCAATTACTTTTTTTAAAGTGTTAATTGGGTCCCCAGTGCTTCTATCAACCTAGAAAATGTGAAAAAGAACAACCTAGTAACTTTTTTAAAAAGTTTTGGTATATCTTCTCTACTAGCATGTGAAAAAATAAGTCATTGAAATTTGGCTCCGCTTGTGATGTCAAAATGGGATTTTATTATAATAACACCACCCCTTAATCTGCACTATCCAACCACAGCACTGCCATTTAGTGCAGAGAGAGAGAGAGAGAGAGAGAGAGAGAGAGAGAGAAAGTAATTGACAGCACAATTGAGTTTCAATTTCAACAAACCAACATTATGGTGATCAGTGTTTACATTTTATCAGCTCATTTGCATTTAAAAGGACACCCAAAAACTGCACATTTTTGTTCACACCTACAAAGTGGCAATTTTAATATGTTTTTTTGAGCTAAAACTTCACATATATACTCTGGGGACATCAAAGATTTATTTTACATCTTTAAAAAAATCTCATTATATGACCCCTTTAAGACCCTGACACAAGTCTGAAAGGCTGTTATGGTGGTTTATATACCCGTTTTACCACAGTTTTTGTATTATTATTTTTTCACACCTTTCTCCTTCAATATTTAGCATCTTTCCTCTCCTTTTCCTCTTTCCTTCACTCGTATGTTTAATCAGAGTGCTGTTCAACAATCCATCTGCTGATTTGAAGTTGGGTTAAGCTGGCCACAGCCAGCCGAGCCTGCGATGGAAACCATGATTATCACAGTTGGACGCCCTCTTAGATCAAGTCAGACCAGACCTTAAGTGACCCAGCAGTTTGTCTTTCTCTCGCTTTTCTGTATTTCTCCGTTTGTCTGAGCGAGAGGAAGGGCAGCTGAAGTCAATCTCCATTTGAGAATGAGAAAAATTATGGCTAACGGAAGAACGCTCTTTAGCCTTAAATTTACTCCACTGCTGATCCTTCCTGTCCATCTTTCCTTTAGAGGGCAGACAATACAATATAAACATGCTTTGTTAAACCTGGTTAAAATGTACGGCGGTTTTTCTATGCATTTAGATGTGACAAAAAGTCACTTTCCCGAGTATAGATTTGACAGGCTGCCTTCAGGGCAGAACGGTAATCAAAGCCTGGACTAGAGGTCTTCCTGAAATGACTGAATCACTTTTTACTCGAACCCTACGTGCATAAATATTTTTTTTTAAAGGTGCAGTGTGTAAATTGTAGTGGTATCTAGTGGTGAGGTTGCGAATTGCAACTAACATCTCAGTCCACGGCTCACTCCTCGCTTTCGAGAAACATAGAGAAGCTACGAGCAAGTTTATAAGGGTACAAGGTTGCTACAGTGAGTTCTTCTATTTGCATAAAACGTATTCGGTGGATTTGCAAAGTTTGACAGATTTGTAACATCATATATTTGACCTTAATAGCAAATTTAGCACTTATGAACTTTGTTTTCAGAGTTGGGTTTTTACAATCATCAGTATGTTTTATTTTTGAGCAGATAGGAATTTTCATTGCAGGTATCAAAAAAATATTGATTCAGAGTATACATGTCATTGATGAGTGACATCTGTGCTCCTTTAAAACCCAAGTGGGCATCCTTAAAGGAACAGTATGTAGGATTGTGGCCAAAACTGGTATTGCAATCACAAAACTTGTGGCTAAAACTGGTACTGCAATCACACAACTGGTGGCCAATACACAAAATGACAACATAAACATCAGTTGAGGGCTGCAACTCCACTTTTTAAACGACAATATCCTGGCCAGATCACTGTTGTAAGTGACATAAGTATTTGAAATGAATATGATTTCTTAATGTCTAGTGACATATCAGGGCCATTTTATGATTAATTGATATAAATTTCTTACATACTGTTCCTTTAAGTCCCTTGGATTTGACTCACCTCATTTAACCAATGCTCTCTTATCCAATACAACATACCTCTCAGATGACTCTTAATGGGGTTTGTCTGTAAAGCCTTTGAGCTCTGACCACCAATCTACATCATGGATCACTTTTTAGTCTTCTGTATTTTTTTTAAGTTTCTCACAGTTTTTGTCTTCGTACCTCAGTGTGGGTCTATGTGTGACAGAGTTGTCCTTTTTCAAGTAAGTGCCTTGCAGTGCAGCCATCTGTTATGAAGACCTCATCATTCCTAGACACATTGGGTTTTTTGTTAAAGCTACATTTTGTAAGGCAAATTATCATATAATATATTCAAAACACCTGCAGTGTTATGAAATAACCAGATAATTGAGGGCAAAGAACAAAACTACATCCCGTGGTCTGGAAAAAACACGTCACCCACTTCTTCGCTTTGAATTAATATATAATGGACCACTAATATGGTTTTCAAAGTAGTGTTGGCTGATTAAAATTATTTCACCAATTTAAAAGCAAAGATATACATATTTTAACCGTAATTATTGTACTGGTACCAACATTAGTGACCTGAACTAGTCGAAATGTACCAGCATTAGAACAGAGTCTGAAAGTTTGGTGACTGATAAATATAATTTTTAGGATGATTGTAACTACTTAGAAAGGTGCAAGAGAGACTGGAATCGATGTGGTGAGGCTCTTAATGCATAACATAAATACAAATAAATGGAAAGTAATAGTATGTACTGGTGGTAGGTAAAATAAAACTTCACTGTCAGAAAAAAATTGTCAAAAAATGGTCCCAAGCTGTCACTCCTTTACGGCAAAAAATACATTTCTCTGGTCAAAAATATGTTTTAAATATATGCTAAATACATTTTGTAGAAAGTAAAGTTTTCTTTGAATTTGAAATATTATATTTTTATATTTACTTTTAATCTTCATATAGACGATTTCAGTAGTAACAACATAAACAAGCGCCTGTCGTGGTCTGCACATAACTTCCGGTAAACCCCGCTAAGAATAAATAACAACAAAGTTCTTTAAACGTAGTTTATTTATATAACAAGCAAAAAAACAACAACAACACATATTACCTAGGAAACCAAAACATTTGTTATTTTCGACGAGGCATTTGTTCAAGAGATCAGTTTAGCAACTACACTGTAAAAAAAATCCGTAGAAATTTGCAGCTGGGTTGCCGGTAACTTACCGTAGATTTAAATTTATGTTATTACTGGCAACAGTTTGTTCAAAGTTAAATGAACATTAAACATTTACAAGACTTTGTCTTTACAGAACAAAACTAGAAAAACAGCATCAAGCGAAACAAAATCTGAAGCAAAAAACAGAAAAAGGTTGATGATGATTTCTGGTTCCCAGAATGCTTTGAATGAGGCTGTTATTGTATAGTTTTATTCTGTAAAGACAAAGACCTGTCAATATTCAAAATTCATTCAACCCCGAACAAACTCTTGCCAGTAAATAACACAAATTCAACTCCACGGTAATTTACCGCAACCCAGCTGCAATACCATTGTAATTTCTATGGATTTTTTTTACAGTGTACAGTAGTCAGACCATTATTAAAAAAACAAACCCGGAAGTAAAGTTTGGATCCAGACGTGTATCGCATCAGCACACGTGCGTCCGATGAAACCGTCTATATTAATATTTTAAAATGTATTTTAGGAGCAACAAATACATTTCTAATTTTACAACCAATACAGCCAAACATTTATTTTTTCTGGCTAAAATATAAAAGTTTGTATAAAATGCATAGGTATGTATAAAATAATTATAAGTATATTTTTGCAGTTAAAATATATTTAATTTTAACCTTTTCAAACTTGTTATGTTGTAGGTTTGTAACAAAAGTTTTTTCTTCCAATGTGGCGTGAATATAAATGCTTTAAAATCTATTTATTTTTAAAAAATATTTCAAAATATACAAAATTTGGCCAAAAATATATATAGGTGAAAAATAAATTTTTGTAAACATTTTTCAAAATATATTTCAGCACATATGTTTTGGCCATTTTTTGTATTTGAAATATATTTTAAATTATATTTCAAAAATATAAATGCTCCACTTTTAAATATGTCTGCTAAATAGTATTGTTGCATCAGCACACTGCAGTGAACTCATTTCATTTTTCCGGCGGATGGTACATGGGGCCTTGGGTTGGGTGTATTGGGGGATAAAATGTGACTGCATCTTACTGTAATGCCTATAATACAATAAAAAGTCTGCAATCAAACAATAGCCATTGTTCATATTGATATGTAAATATAACATCCAACAAAAATGTCACAAACTCTCTGCACTCTCTTCTGTAATGGGTGTTTGAATACCATATTGTCTGAGCGTTTCTGTCTGTGTACATCCTTGTCGGCGGAGCTGGAACTAGCCGGGTCACGTAGATGCGCCTGCGCTCGAACCAGCTGTCAGCTGTGGGGTTTGGCTCCAGCTGCCACGAGCCGTTCTGGGCCCGAGGTTTTCTGCCGATAGCGCCTGGAAGCGACAGTAATTCTCACAGATGCATAACTAGACTCTCGTACTGCATTGTCTTTCTCACATTTGGGTGACGTCTGCGCTGCATGTTAATTACAAATGTTTATTTTCATCACAGGGTGGTGTATAATTATGTTTTTTTTCCTGTTTGCGTTGCACTCACCATTGCCGACAAGATGTTTGACTATATTTGACGGTTGTTTAAAATGATTGACAAATCATCACATGTTATGCACTGCACTGAATGTGGCAGATGTTTCAGACTACAGTCCTGTCCACAAACTTAAAAGCTTGTGTTGAATTAAATATGGGTGAATCTCCGAAAACTTGTCTGTGACTTATTTTTCCTTGAAGTGGAAGGGAAAAAATAAGAAATTAGTGGATAGTTAGGCTCATTTTGGTATTTATTTTGTACAATTAAGCAAAAAAATGTCCATTATTGTTATTATACATTTTTGTTAATTGTATTCTCAATGATGCAGCTGCATCATATTTCCATACTTATTGCAGAATCTGCAAAATGATAATACACTGTAAAAAAATGCAGCATTAAGTTGAAACAACTTGGTTTTGTCAATTCAACCTAATATTTTAAGTTCCGGCTTGTAAAAAGTTGACATAACTTATAAAATCCAGTTTGAAACTGTTTATCTTAAAAAGTCCCATTAAAAAGACCTGTCTGAAATTGATTCGGAATCACAAGGCTGCGTTTCTGTGTTTCATGCACAGCTTGTGCGTGTACTACGGCATTTGATTAGTAGGAAGTCCTTATCAATCTAAAATCATGAGTCTTAAGGGGGTCGCACACCGGACGCCCAGTTCAGCACCACGCCGAGTCGCATCTAGGACAACTCGGGGGTAAACTGGAAGTGCACATTAAATAGCGCGAGCTTCGTCAGATAGCACCTACTTCAAAATGAAAAATATATGTTAGCAGGCAATGTTAATGGTTAATGATTTTGTACATAATTGATGTTATTTAATGTTAAAATATGTGAGTGGTGCTCTGTGGCGCAACAGGGATTTGAGCAACTTCCTGAGTCGTAGCTGGGCGGCGCAGACAGGCGTCACCTGTCAGCACCGGTGTGCGTACACTCATAGAGAGCAATGTGTTTGATTTTTTTAGAACGGCACGGCGGTGAGCTGCGCGTCCGTTGTTCGACCATCTTTAGTCGTTTATAACGTGCATTTAAAAAACGCAACACTCATTAAAGTCACCATGAAACGGAAGTAGTGATTGCCGTATTTTCCCCGTGGTGACGTATATCTGAATGAAACGGCTTCTGAAATGAAATAAGGCAGGACTGGATTTGAATTTGTCCATCGAGATCTGATTGGATCGTTTGAAGTTAGGTCGTGTTGCTAATTGCTAATCGCAATTAGCATAAAAATATATATATTAGTTTTTCATTTCAATTTCATTGCGACTTTAAACAAAATCATTCATAATATTCTTTATTATCATGAAAATACCTGGAACAATTAGAAGAATGGCGATATAAATATTTTATAGACATTTCGTGGAAGTTTTTGTAATGCTACTTCTTCTGTGGCACAATTGGAGTTTCTGCACGAGAGCGCCCTCTGGCTGTTGGATGTGCCGGGATTTCACCGTAATTCATTAAAATTCATTCCTTCGAGAAACGCGCACAATTTATAGTTACAGCCCTACATAAAAATATAATCGTTATAATTGTATGCTTTTGTACAATTCAGCAGTTCGTACAAATTAGCCAACTTGTAAAATATACAAATGATCGTGAGATCAGGCTTCATCTTTTTCTTCTCCCTGTTCAGACATATTCTAGGCCTATCTAATGTTAAGATTTAGTTTTCACACTAAGGACATATTGGAGACACATACAGTACACAACATTTACAAAAAGATTCAATATTTACTGAAGGCAACACAATACATTAGGGGTAGGTAAATGTTTGATGTAAATTACTATTGTGCGTAAAGGTATTTTTAAAATAATAATGCAATTCAGAAGCTACCCAAGATTTTTACTTGTTTCCCAGAAGAAAAAATAATACAATTTACATCTGTCATATACATTTTCAAAACTTCCCATACAATACTGACTGTTGATGTATCTTGTTGCCTTCTTGAACGTCAGTGTATGAGTCTCTCAATTGAAAAGATAAATCTCAACATCTCAATGTGTATCAAGGGTATGTAAACTTTTGAACTGGGTGATTTTTAAAAATTCATTTATTATTTATGCAATTTGTGTGCGTTCTTATATTATTATTTCTTAACACTGCTGATTCTGCAAGGGGTATGTAAACTTATGAGCCCAATCATAATTCTCATTAGTTTCTCATTATTGTTAAAACAGTATGATGGTTTTTTATTAAAGTCTGCATAATACATTATATCAAATACTACCCATCATGCAAAAATGCTTTACATTACATTAATGAGATATTTGGGTGTATTTAATTGCTATGAAAATAATATCACAAAGCAAAATATCTTAATTGCCTGAGGTGAAATATGTTCTCAACAGGTTTCAAAAGATTCACCTTTCAATGACTGCATATTTATTAACATTTACTAATGAAAATATTAACTCCAAAGTACTACCACAAACAAATTATTTGCACATTTGTTTGAAACTATGAGACATGTGTGTTGGTACTAGTGTAGAAACAGTCCTGAGACCCTGGCCCTGTTTTGTTTACACCTTTCCCAGGTTTTAAACACAGCATGACAGGCATCCCGCCAGGAAATTAGCTAAAGATAAACGCCTCGGCAAGCAGGTGAGCCGTTTCTCACCGGACTGCTTGACTAATGAAGCCCGCACCGAGATCGAGCACAAAACTAACAGCTCAGAAAAATCACACGGTAAACGTCATTAAAACCAAGATTCCTTCGGTGAAATATGGCTCCTGATGCCTGTTGGGAAAAAATTTGTCAAGGAAAACAGGATACGATTTTTTAATAATTTAAGCATTTCCACTGATAAGATAATTTAATGGAAATGTCAAAGCTAAGGTTTATGTCCACCTTTGTGTCCCTTGACTTTAAAGGCGCAATGTGTAACTTTTTGAATGATCTCTTAACAGAAATGCAATATAATCTACATAACTTTATTGTCAGGGGTGTTTAAAGACCGTCCTAAATAACTGCTATGTTTTTATTACCTTAGAATGAGTCATTTTTATCTACATACACCGAGGGTCCCCTTAAGTCGCCATTTTGTACCGCCATGTTTCTACGGAAGCCCTTAACGGACAAACTTTTTTACTAAGTTGTCTCCAACGATGACATGTTTTCCTGTGGTGGCTGCTGTAGCTTTTCTATGCATTTCAAAAGTGAGGGGTGAGCAGTGGTCTGAGCCTTTGGTTGCAATTTGCAACATCACCAGATGGCACTAAAATTTAGACACTGCACCTTTAAATGACTCTTTACCTCTTTAAGTTATGAGTTTCAGATTTAATGAAACCACATTACGTAACGCTGCATTTGTGCTATGCTTGTTGGCTGAATAGTATAAAAAATAAGCATTCAAAACACATCCATAACACTTATGTATGCATTGGCAATATTTCTGTCCATTCCAGCCAACCGCAATCACATTTCCTCTTGCCGTAAAGCGAGCGCGCTCCTCTCCAGTGAGTCTTGAGTCGTTCACAGCTGGTTATCGTACGATTACTACGGCCCACCACAGCTGTCCTTCCCAACCTTTGTGTTGTCAGACCATTTGCTATGTAGTGAACATCAGCAGCGAAGAAAAGCTTTGATATTCTCAGCTAATCAATACGGCTTCCTTACAGATTAATATGCAAGTTGTGATGTGACCCTCTTGCCTTTTCCTTACAGTCGGGCATCTCCTTGCTTTTTTCCCATGCTCCTTTGCACGCACACCATAAGCTTTAAATCTTGAAAGGGAGGGAGTGATTAATTAAATATGACTGAAAGTAGGAGTTGAAGGTGCTTGTTAAGCACACTTTGATGTTTTTATCATTCCAGGCTGAAATTGCTTAAATTTGCACAATTGACACTGCCAAATTTTTTAAATGCTTTTAGTAATTGTGAATTATTTTCAAACTGCAAAAGTGTGTTTTAAGTATTGCAATTATTTTATTTTATTAATGCGATCCTGACACTAAAGGCTGTTTCTGAAGGTGGGCAGTGCAATTATGCTGACATGGAGAGCTTTCTTTTGATTAACATTGCATGTATTTTTTTAAGAGAAAGCAATCCCAGAATGCATTGCTCTATGAAAAACTGTCGATATCTGTCTAAATCGTTTTACTTCAGTACCATAAAATAGCATTATTACAAGTTACATTATTACATTATTTTATAGTGGCCCAATCGGGCCAGTGGTTCAGGTTTTCACTTGGCCTGCCCAAATTTCCACTGGCCCCACCAAATAAAGATTTTTAGTGTCACAAATTTAAAATAATAATTCAAAGTCAAATTTAATTGTATACATATACATTTTATTAATCATTTGTTAAGACAGCTGGCAATTTTAAATGTATACTCTAATTCTGAACTCTCACAATACTGTCCTCATGGTCAATAGTTTCAGGTATATCAGGATAAACTGTGCACAGAAATGAACTCATATCAAAAGAATCTTGTTGTAAGGAAGATAACGAACCAATATTAATAAAACAGTGTTATTAATATGCTGTATAGATATGTCTCTCGATACCATTAAGTTCAGTGGACCAGATCGGCAACACTTTTAGACACAATCCACGCTATGTGCTGTCTGCTTTTCTCATGAGCTTCGAGGTTTTGTTTACGGTAGTTGCTTGTTCCAACAAAAAAGGCTCCAGACTTCTCTGCTTTACCTGGAAACTGACAGGAAACTGTGCAAAACATTGCATCATTCATTTCGTCGTGGTTTACCTAAGTAAATGTCTGCTTCCAAGATGTTGAATAATTACTTTTTTGTTTGGGCTCATTATTAGGGGGCGTCGCCGTCCGCCCCGTGGGTAACACCAGCCACATTTGAGGCGTCAAATTCACGTCTACCGCGTCTAGTTTGCCGCTTGAACATTTTGAGTTCGCACGTGAAAGCCACGCGTGAAATTGTAGTCATCAAGACATTCACGGGGAAATTCGCATCATGGGAGGGGCTTCTGGGACTCCGCTCACTTCCTGTAATCACATCACTACTACAGCAAGCTGCTGATTGGTTAACGTGGCGCGTTTTTCCTCCAAAGTAAAAATTTTTCCCCGCGGCAATGCTCAATTCGAGAAACGCCTCATTTGCTCTGCGAGACCTCCAGACGCGCATCAACGCGTCTTCACATTGACTTAACATTGAAATCACTCGCGCTTCATGCCTCTACTGCGGCTGGTGTGAACGCAGCATTAAACCTCATGACATTGCTGAGAAGTTAAAGGGCAACTATTATGGACTTTTTAGAAGATGTAAAATAAGTCTCAGGTGTGTCTATAATGTGTGAAGTTTCAGTTCAAAATACTGCACAGATCATTTATTAAAGTATGTCCGAAACGTCCCTATTTGGGTGGGAGCAAAAACGTGCTTTTAGCATGTCTGTACCTTTAAATGCAAATGAGCTACAGCTCCTCCCTTCCTTACCAACAGGCAGTGAGCGCTTTCATCTGATTAATACAGTCTGAGACAATAGTATCTCACTATTTAGATATTGTGGACAGCGTACAACTCGCTGAGGATGGAAACTATGGTAATGCAGGACTGTAAGTGGGCGGGGATTCATCAATGTGACCTCACATTGAAAAGAGAATCAAAACAGCATGTCTAATGAAACTGCTTTGGTTTAATGAAGATTAAAAAATGGGTGGATTTTTTTTTATTGTAGGGTGGTTGTGTTCACACACTGCCAACCATCATTATATCCAAACCTTGTAAAAGTGGATTTTGCATATTAGGTGCCCTTTAACGTTCACAACTCTTAAAATGTGTCTCGATGGTAACATTGCATAACAATTCATACAGACAAATGGCCTCAGGAAGAAAATATATTTTAGTGACTGGGAAGCACCGTGACAATACTGTTTACTGGCCCAAGCGTCTCTCACACTGGCCCCGGGCCATCGGGCAGTCCATTATTTTGAGCCCTGCAGCCATAAGGGTACTTTTATTTTTTAAATTGAGATTAATACATCATCTGAATAAATTAGCTTTCCATTGATGTATGGTTTGTTAGGACATTTGGCAGAGATACAACTATTTGAAAATCTGGTGTCTGAGGGTGCCAAATAATCAAAGTATTGAGAAAATCACCTTTAAAGTCATTTTACTATACATTTTTGATATATTTACAGTAGGTAATTTCTTCATGGAACATGATCTTTACTTAATAACTTTTTGCATAAAGAAAAAAAAAGATAATTTTGACCCACAATGTATCGTTGGCTATTGCAACAAATAAACATGTGCGACTTACAACTGGTTTTGTGGTCCAGGGTCACATATTTCTTATCTTTTCAAACTGCATATATTTGTTCTCAGAGTTTAGTTGATGTACTTATTATTATTACACTACGTACTGTAGATCATTTAGTTCACTTACTAGTCAATGCCTATACAGAAAGCCGACAGCATTTTAAAACAACATTATTTTCTTAAGCTCCATTCATGTCAAGTCCAAATTAGTGTAATTATGAAATGACTCAAAGATTGCTCTCAAAAGTTTTTTGTTTCCATGGCAATGCGAAACGGATGCATGTACGGCTTTGTTGTCGATGTCAAACATTTTTAATCACAACATTAATTTACCTCCATATGGCGTTCGGAAAACACTTGCTGGCATTATAAACAGAAACATGTGTAGAGGAACCTGATTACCTGTAACCGTTGAAGTCGGTAACTCTTAATTTCACTTGTTTCGCTTCAACGGTGAGTTCATCAGAACAATCCGCTTTACATAGTAATGATTTTTAAGTGAATATAGAACGACTGTGCTGGTTTATCTCTGCAGCAGACGCTCTGTGACCCATTTCTGCTTCAACCATGTGGCACGATGCCTCTCTTGACTGGCACCAGCTCTGAAGTGTCTCCTACCCACTCATGAGTCACACAGAATGAGAGGAGGCAGAAGTCTGACAACCTTATTTCAACCTCACCTGCTTAAAAGAGCACGCCACCTTTATGTCGATGTGAGACAGAGTTCACGACTCCCGCTGTAATGCCTCGGGTTGTGATTTACATCCACAGCGCTGCAGTGCAGACAAGCTCGGTTTTGAAGTGTGACGAAACAAGCACCGCAAGATTTAAACTTGGGTATCGGGAGTGTCTGTGGACGCCGTAGGGGATCATTTCGTAATGTTTCACGCACGTAGTCGTC